>NW_028249930.1:0-98297 GCF_964263255.1 Lissotriton vulgaris
TGTTTACTAATTGTTCGGGGGCCTTCGAGGCCAACTTAAGTCCGGGGATCGGGGACCATGTCATGAGTGATGTAATATGTGACGTCATCAGCAGTGCATTACACGCGCAAGTTATAGTGAGTCCAACTAACTATAACGTTGAATTTCAATGGTTTTGTGTCAGTAAAATTTTCCAGCTAACTATAACTGATGTGAAACCTATGATTTTTTTAGTGAATATATATATATATATATATATATATATATATATATATATATATATATATATATATATATATATATATATATATGAAAACAGGGGTGCCATTAGCTCGGAGGCGCAGCTCGAAGAACAATGCAGAACCCCAGTGTTTTGCAAGAGGGTCCTTTATTTCCTTATTAAAAACCGGCATACTCGTTTCAAGGTTTGTCAGAGGTCCTACGCGTTTCGAGGCTCCTGCCTCTTGCTCACGGACCGTTATGATTGCTGGCGGCCTCTTCCTTACAAGTCACGTTGTTAAATGCTCATTATCTGCCCCCAGGTGGGCTGGCTTCGGTGTTCAAACTGCAGGCATGCTGGGACTTGTAGGATCCGGAGGCCCCCAGGCAATCCTATTTTTAATCATAATAGTTCTGCCCTCCAGTGGGCTTGGAAAGGAAAACCAGTTTTTACATTGACACGGACATTGTTTTCCCGCACATCGAGACTCCAGTGTCTCGCAGCAGTCCACATTCTTTCGTGGCGGTGCACACTCCACGACCTTGGCCGGCCGTAAAACATGAAAACAGGGGTGCCATTAGCTCGGAGGCGCAGCTCGAAGAACAATGCAGAACCCCAGTGTTTTGCAAGAGGGTCCTTTATTTCCTTATTAAAAACCGGCATACTCGTTTCAAGGTTTGTCAGAGGTCCTACGCGTTTCGAGGCTCCTGCCTCTTGCTCACGGACCGTTATGATTGCTGGCGGCCTCTTCCTTACAAGTCACGTTGTTAAATGCTCATTATCTGCCCCCAGGTGGGCTGGCTTCGGTGTTCAAACTGCAGGCATGCTGGGACTTGTAGGATCCGGAGGCCCCCAGGCAATCCTATTTTTAATCATAATAGTTCTGCCCTCCAGTGGGCTTGGAAAGGAAAACCAGTTTTTACATTGACACGGACATTGTTTTCCCGCACATCGAGACTCCAGTGTCTCGCAGCAGTCCACATTCTTTCGTGGCGGTGCACACTCCACGACCTTGGCCGGCCGTAAAACATGAAAACAGGGGTGCCATTAGCTCGGAGGCGCAGCTCGAAGAACAATGCAGAACCCCAGTGTTTTGCAAGAGGGTCCTTTATTTCCTTATTAAAAACCGGCATACTCGTTTCAAGGTTTGTCAGAGGTCCTACGCGTTTCGAGGCTCCTGCCTCTTGCTCACGGACCGTTATGATTGCTGGCGGCCTCTTCCTTACAAGTCACGTTGTTAAATGCTCATTATCTGCCCCCAGGTGGGCTGGCTTCGGTGTTCAAACTGCAGGCATGCTGGGACTTGTAGGATCCGGAGGCCCCCAGGCAATCCTATTTTTAATCATAATAGTTCTGCCCTCCAGTGGGCTTGGAAAGGAAAACCAGTTTTTACATTGACACGACATTATTTTCCCGCACATCGAGACTCCAGTGTCTCGCAGCAGTCCACATTCTTTCGTGGCGGTGCACACTCCACGACCTTGGCCGGCCGTAAAACATGAAAATAGGGGTGCCATTAGCTCGGAGGCACAGCTCGAAGAACAATGCAGAACCCCAGTGTTTTGCAAGAGGGTCCTTTATTTCCTTATTAAAAACCGGCATACTCGTTTCAAGGTTTGTCAGAGGTCCTACGCGTTTCGAGGCTCCTGCCTCTTGCTCACGGACCGTTATGATTGCTGGCGGCCCCTTCCTTACAAGTCACGTTGTTAAATGCTCATTATCTGCCCCCAGGTGGGCTGGCTTCGGTGTTCAAACTGCAGGCATGCTGGGACTTGTAGGATCCGGAGGCCCCCAGGCAATCCTATTTTTAATCATAATAGTTCTGCCCTCCAGTGGGCTTGAAAGGAAAACCAGTTTTTACATTGACACGGACATTGTTTTCCCGCACATCGAGACTCCAGTGTCTCGCAGCAGTCCACATTCTTTCTTGGCGGTGCACACTCCACGACCTTGGCCGGCCGTAAAACATGAAAACAGGGGTGCCATTAGCTCGGAGGCGCAGCTCGAAGAACAATGCAGAACCCCAGTGTTTTGCAAGAGGGTCCTTTATTTCCTTATTAAAAACCGGCATACTCGTTTCAAGGTTTGTCAGAGGTCCTACGCGTTTCGAGGCTCCTGCCTCTTGCTCACGGACCGTTATGATTGCTGGCGGCCTCTTCCTTACAAGTCACGTTGTTAAATGCTCATTATCTGCCCCCAGGTGGGCTGGCTTCGGTGTTCAAACTGCAGGCATGCTGGGACTTGTAGGATCCGGAGGCCCCCAGGCAATCCTATTTTTAATCATAATAGTTCTGCCCTCCAGTGGGCTTGGAAAGGAAAACCAGTTTTTACATTGACACGGACATTGTTTTCCCGCACATCGAGACTCCAGTGTCTCGCAGCAGTCCACATTCTTTCGTGGCGGTGCACACTCCACGACCTTGGCCGGCCGTAAAACATGAAAACAGGGGTGCCATTAGCTCGGAGGCGCAGCTCGAAGAACAATGCAGAACCCCAGTGTTTTGCAAGAGGGTCCTTTATTTCCTTATTAAAAACCGGCATACTCGTTTCAAGGTTTGTCAGAGGTCCTACGCGTTTCGAGGCTCCTGCCTCTTGCTCACGGACCGTTATGATTGCTGGCGGCCTCTTCCTTACAAGTCACGTTGTTAAATGCTCATTATCTGCCCCCAGGTGGGCTGGCTTCGGTGTTCAAACTGCAGGCATGCTGGGACTTGTAGGATCCGGAGGCCCCCAGGCAATCCTATTTTTAATCATAATAGTTCTGCCCTCCAGTGGGCTTGGAAAGGAAAACCAGTTTTTACATTGACACGGACATTGTTTTCCCGCACATCGAGACTCCAGTGTCTCGCAGCAGTCCACATTCTTTCGTGGCGGTGCACACTCCACGACCTTGGCCGGCCGTAAAACATGAAAACAGGGGTGCCATTAGCTCGGAGGCGCAGCTCGAAGAACAATGCAGAACCCCAGTGTTTTGCAAGAGGGTCCTTTATTTCCTTATTAAAAACCGGCATACTCGTTTCAAGGTTTGTCAGAGGTCCTACGCGTTTCGAGGCTCCTGCCTCTTGCTCACGGACCGTTATGATTGCTGGCGGCCTCTTCCTTACAAGTCACGTTGTTAAATGCTCATTATCTGCCCCCAGGTGGGCTGGCTTCGGTGTTCAAACTGCAGGCATGCTGGGACTTGTAGGATCCGGAGGCCCCCAGGCAATCCTATTTTTAATCATAATAGTTCTGCCCTCCAGTGGGCTTGGAAAGGAAAACCAGTTTTTACATTGACACGGACATTGTTTTCCCGCACATCGAGACTCCAGTGTCTCGCAGCAGTCCACATTCTTTCGTGGCGGTGCACACTCCACGACCTTGGCCGGCCGTAAAACATGAAAACAGGGGTGCCATTAGCTCGGAGGCGCAGCTCGAAGAACAATGCAGAACTCCAGTGTTTTGCAAGAGGGTCCTTTATTTCCTTATTAAAAACCGGCATACTCGTTTCAAGGTTTGTCAGAGGTCCTACGCGTTTCGAGGCTCCTGCCTCTTGCTCACGGACCGTTATGATTGCTGGCGGCCTCTTCCTTACAAGTCACGTTGTTAAATGCTCATTATCTGCCCCCAGGTGGGCTGGCTTCGGTGTTCAAACTGCAGGCATGCTGGGACTTGTAGGATCCGGAGGCCCCCAGGCAATCCTATTTTTAATCATAATAGTTCTGCCCTCCAGTGGGCTTGGAAAGGAAAACCAGTTTTTACATTGACACGGACATTGTTTTCCCGCACATCGAGACTCCAGTGTCTCGCAGCAGTCCACATTCTTTCGTGGCGGTGCACACTCCACGACCTTGGCCGGCCGTAAAACATGAAAACAGGGGTGCCATTAGCTCGGAGGCGCAGCTCGAAGAACAATGCAGAACCCCAGTGTTTTGCAAGAGGGTCCTTTATTTCCTTATTAAAAACCGGCATACTCGTTTCAAGGTTTGTCAGAGGTCCTACGCGTTTCGAGGCTCCTGCCTCTTGCTCACGGACCGTTATGATTGCTGGCGGCCTCTTCCTTACAAGTCACGTTGTTAAATGCTCATTATCTGCCCCCAGGTGGGCTGGCTTCGGTGTTCAAACTGCAGGCATGCTGGGACTTGTAGGATCCGGAGGCCCCCAGGCAATCCTATTTTTAATCATAATAGTTCTGCCCTCCAGTGGGCTTGGAAAGGAAAACCAGTTTTTACATTGACACGGACATTGTTTTCCCGCACATCGAGACTCCAGTGTCTCGCAGCAGTCCTACAAGTCCCAGCATGCCTGCAGTTTGAACACCGAAGCCAGCCCACCTGGGGGCAGATAATGAGCATTTAACAACGTGACTTGTAAGGAAGAGGCCGCCAGCAATCATAACGGTCCGTGAGCAAGAGGCAGGAGCCTCGAAACGCGTAGGACCTCTGACAAACCTTGAAACGAGTATGCCGGTTTTTAATAAGGAAATAAAGGACCCTCTTGCAAAACACTGGGGTTCTGCATTGTTCTTCGAGTTGCGCCTCCGAGCTAATGGCACCCCTGTTTTCATGTTTTACGGCCGGCCAAGGTCGTGGAGTGTGCACCGCCACGAAAGAATGTGGACTGCTGCGAGACACTGGAGTCTCGATGTGCGGGAAAACAATGTCCGTGTCAATGTAAAAACTGGTTTTCCTTTCCAAGCCCACTGGAGGGCAGAACTATTATGATTAAAAATAGGATTGCCTGGGGGCCTCCGGATCCTACAAGTCCCAGCATGCCTGCAGTTTGAACACCGAAGCCAGCCCACCTGGGGGCAGGTAATGAGCATTTAACAACGTGACTTGTAAGGAAGAGGCTGCCAGCAATCACAACGGTCCGTGAGCAAGAGGCAGGAGCCTCGAAACGCGTTGGACCTCTGACAAACTTTGAAACGAGTATGCCGGTTTTTAATAAGGAAATAAAGGACCCTCTTGCAAAACACTGGGGTTCTGCATTGTTCTTCGAGTTGCGCCTCCGAGCTAATGGCACCCCTGTTTTCATGTTTTACGGCCGGCCAAGGTCGTGGAGTGTGCACCGCCACGAAAGAATGTGGACTGCTGCGAGACACTGGAGTCTCGATGTGCGGGAAAACAATGTCCGTGTCAATGTAAAAACTGGTTTTCCTTTCCAAGCCCACTGGAGGGCAGAACTATTATGATTAAAAATAGGATTGCCTGGGGGCCTCCGGATCCTACAAGTCCCAGCATGCCTGCAGTTTGAACACCGAAGCCAGCCCACCTGGGGGCAGGTAATGAGCATTTAACAACGTGACTTGTAAGGAAGAGGCTGCCAGCAATCACAACGGTCCGTGAGCAAGAGGCAGGAGCCTCGAAACGCGTTGGACCTCTGACAAACTTTGAAACGAGTATGCCGGTTTTTAATAAGGAAATAAAGGACCCTCTTGCAAAACACTGGGGTTCTGCATTGTTCTTCGAGTTGCGCCTCCGAGCTAATGGCACCCCTGTTTTCATGTTTTACGGCCGGCCAAGGTCGTGGAGTGTGCACCGCCACGAAAGAATGTGGACTGCTGCGAGACACTGGAGTCTCGATGTGCGGGAAAACAATGTCCGTGTCAATGTAAAAACTGGTTTTCCTTTCCAAGCCCACTGGAGGGCAGAACTATTATGATTAAAAATAGGATTGCCTGGGGGCCTCCGGATCCTACAAGTCCCAGCATGCCTGCAGTTTGAACACCGAAGCCAGCCCACCTGGGGGCAGGTAATGAGCATTTAACAACGTGACTTGTAAGGAAGAGGCTGCCAGCAATCACAACGGTCCGTGAGCAAGAGGCAGGAGCCTCGAAACGCGTTGGACCTCTGACAAACTTTGAAACGAGTATGCCGGTTTTTAATAAGGAAATAAAGGACCCTCTTGCAAAACACTGGGGTTCTGCATTGTTCTTCGAGTTGCGCCTCCGAGCTAATGGCACCCCTGTTTTCATGTTTTACGGCCGGCCAAGGTCGTGGAGTGTGCACCGCCACGAAAGAATGTGGACTGCTGCGAGACACTGGAGTCTCGATGTGCGGGAAAACAATGTCCGTGTCAATGTAAAAACTGGTTTTCCTTTCCAAGCCCACTGGAGGGCAGAACTATTATGATTAAAAATAGGATTGCCTGGGGGCCTCCGGATCCTACAAGTCCCAGCATGCCTGCAGTTTGAACACCGAAGCCAGCCCACCTGGGGGCAGGTAATGAGCATTTAACAACGTGACTTGTAAGGAAGAGGCTGCCAGCAATCACAACGGTCCGTGAGCAAGAGGCAGGAGCCTCGAAACGCGTTGGACCTCTGACAAACTTTGAAACGAGTATGCCGGTTTTTAATAAGGAAATAAAGGACCCTCTTGCAAAACACTGGGGTTCTGCATTGTTCTTCGAGTTGCGCCTCCGAGCTAATGGCACCCCTGTTTTCATGTTTTACGGCCGGCCAAGGTCGTGGAGTGTGCACCGCCACGAAAGAATGTGGACTGCTGCGAGACACTGGAGTCTCGATGTGCGGGAAAACAATGTCCGTGTCAATGTAAAAACTGGTTTTCCTTTCCAAGCCCACTGGAGGGCAGAACTATTATGATTAAAAATAGGATTGCCTGGGGGCCTCCGGATCCTACAAGTCCCAGCATGCCTGCAGTTTGAACACCGAAGCCAGCCCACCTGGGGGCAGGTAATGAGCATTTAACAACGTGACTTGTAAGGAAGAGGCTGCCAGCAATCACAACGGTCCGTGAGCAAGAGGCAGGAGCCTCGAAACGCGTTGGACCTCTGACAAACTTTGAAACGAGTATGCCGGTTTTTAATAAGGAAATAAAGGACCCTCTTGCAAAACACTGGGGTTCTGCATTGTTCTTCGAGTTGCGCCTCCGAGCTAATGGCACCCCTGTTTTCATGTTTTACGGCCGGCCAAGGTCGTGGAGTGTGCACCGCCACGAAAGAATGTGGACTGCTACGAGACACTGGAGTCTCGATGTGCGGGAAAACAATGTCCGTGTCAATGTAAAAACTGGTTTTCCTTTCCAAGCCCACTGGAGGGCAGAACTATTATGATTAAAAATAGGATTGCCTGGGGGCCTCCGGATCCTACAAGTCCCAGCATGCCTGCAGTTTGAACACCGAAGCCAGCCCACCTGGGGGCAGGTAATGAGCATTTAACAACGTGACTTGTAAGGAAGAGGCTGCCAGCAATCACAACGGTCCGTGAGCAAGAGGCAGGAGCCTCGAAACGCGTTGGACCTCTGACAAACTTTGAAACGAGTATGCCGGTTTTTAATAAGGAAATAAAGGACCCTCTTGCAAAACACTGGGGTTCTGCATTGTTCTTCGAGTTGCGCCTCCGAGCTAATGGCACCCCTGTTTTCATATATATATATATATATATATATATTCAATGAAAAAACCATTGGTTTTAGGCCATATATAGTTAGGGATTTGCATTTACAAAACCTTATTTTACTCGCATAAAACCATTGAAATTCCATATATAGTTATAAGCGCTAACTATATATCGCGCACCCGCAATCCACTGCTGATGATGTCACATATTACATCATTCATGACATGGTTAGTGACATCACTGATGACATCACTGATGACATCTCAAATGACATCATCCAGTGACTGTATGTTTCTGTAAAGTTAAAATATCTCTTACATATTGTAGAATGAGTGGATATATAAGTGTCTGGATGAAGGATTTAGTAGGTGCATGACTGACTATATGAGTGAGTGATTAAATGTGTCTCACTGAGTGCATGGGTTAATGACTAAACTGTCTCAATTTGTGCATCATTATGTCTGTTGTTCTGTAAACTGTTCCTTGTGTTGATAAGTAGCTATATGAGTAACTATATGGGTTATTGATTGGTTGCCCAAGTATTTGTATGGGATACTGAGTGAGTGTGTTTGGGTAGCTGGGAGGTGTGTGACTCTGTGCATAGATGTGTGAGCAGTTGATTCACTAGATGTATGGTTTCAAAAGTGCATGTGGAAACAGCTGTATGGGCGGTTGACTGTGTGCATGAGTGTATTGGTGAGTGAATGGATATCTCAGTGCTACATGTCAAAGTAAGTACATATGTAAAACACAGTACATGTGAGAGTTGACATATTTAAATAACTGTGCATAAGAGCCAGTGAATGTGTGAGTGGCTGTATGGATCATTGTGAACTTGTATCAGGGATTGTATAAGAGAGTAAATATGTGTTAGTATATGTTTGAATAAGTAAAGTTTGTATAACTGTATATTTGAGGAAATGGAGGTGTGATTAATTCTTTGCATGACTGACTAGGTGTGTGAGTAACTCCATGGATGAGTGACAGTCTGTGAGTGTCTGTTTACACTGATTGTATCTAAGGTTATATTAGAGTCTGAAGAGGTTCATCGTATTATCACATGAATGATATCATCAGTGATGTTATCAGTCATGTCAAATGAGATGTTTTCAGTGATGTCATCAGTGATGTCATTTGAGATGTCATCAGTGATGTCATCAGTGATGTCACTAACCATGTCATGAATGATGTAATATGTGACATCATCAGCAGTGGATTGCGGGTGCGCGATATATAGTTAGCGCTTATAACTATATATGGAATTTCAATGGTTTTATGCGAGTAAAATAAGGTTTTGTAAATGCAAATCCCTAACTATATATGGCCTAAAACCAATGGTTTTTTCATTGAATTTTCAAGGTTTTGTAAATGCAAATTCCTAACTATATATCCACTATAACCTATGGTTTTTTCTGTGAATTTCATTGGTTTTTTAATAGCAAATATGAAAAGCTTTAAAATGTCAAGTACGTGATAAATAAAAACATTTTCGTATTTATGCACGCTGATGTGCTTTGAACGCTGCACCCCCCCCTCCCCTCTTTTGTCTTAGTAGTACTCTCTCTTTGCAGATACTGAAGGGTAGTTAACGCAGGCCTTTACCCCCGTTGTAATCCGTCGTGGCTGCTTGTCTCTCCATTTGATTGATTGTTGTCCAAGCATTTACTGTTTTAGAATTGGTTCTCTTTGGATCATTCTCTATTTACAAACAAGCACAAAGTCGCAATACTCTGTTTAGTCTTTGCAGATAGTGAAAAATCGTGTAAAAAAAATAAAAGTAATCGAGCAAAATCAGTAGGCCACTAATTGGATCTCTTTTTGACCTCGCTAAAATAGAAATATTAGGAACAACCCTTCATGAGAAATACGAAAATAGTGAGATGAACTGAGCTCCACACCATGAGGGCTGCAAGACAGCTCGGCTCCATCACCCATCCCGCACAAAATAACGACAAACCGTATGCAAATATTAAAAATATAGACAACACACCAGCAAAGAAACAGGATAAAACATTTTATTAAAAAACTATTTACATAACGTTGGTTTATAAGATGATGTCAGTAGTGGACCGATGTGTGAATAGATCGAAAGCAGCACAAGGCTCCAAGATCCGGATGGCAAGCTCCTGGATGTTGGGTGCCATAGTTTAGAGTTCTGAATTTGAGCCTTTTTGAATGTCTGTGCTTTGTTGAATCAAATTTGCGGCTTGACACAAAGCTGACTCAAGCGTTGCTACTGATGCTATGCAGACCAAAACTGGTTTTCAGTTTGTACATTTTTCTAGATTTTTAATCCAAGTTTGGTTGACTTTGTAGAACGATGGCTTCAAATTTTCAACATACGGTGTGGTGGCGCTGACTGGGAGGGGGCGCTTCGCTCCTGCCCCCTCCCCAAGTAAGATTTTCATACGTGAAAGTACGTTAATGGTTTTGGTCCCTGAGATGCTTCGATGTCACTGCCATTCTCAAATAGCATAAGTTCTGGATGTTGGGTGCCATAGTTAAGAGTTCTGAGCAGCGCTTGTAACACTGTCTGAAGCTTATTTCCACCTACTGCAGCTTCACTATTCTCAAAGTAAGTGAATGTCGTTTGTGGACCTGACTGCATTAGAAAACAATGTGATATGTTACCTTCCTAAACAGCTTGACGGAGGCCCCTGAGGGGCGGTGTGATGGCCATGGACTCGGAGAAGACGCTTGGCTCCGACACCCTCCCCAAGTCTTATAGCACTGGTGTAGCCTGAGATTGCCCCCGACATAGGCGGCCGGCTCCCGGGATCCGGCGGAACTTTTTGCCTTTTGATGACTCTTCAATTCTGAACCTTGTCCCATCCAGCTGAGTTGCGCCCACTCTTGCGGCTACAGCGTCTTGCCCACCATCCAGCTGAATTGCGCCCACTCTTGCGGTGCAGCGATAGGCGACTGCCACAGGACTCTCAAAATGGCCGCCGGCTCTTCGGTTTTGGGCCTGGTCCACTAAAATGGCCCTGGGACACCTTTGAACTCGGACGCTTCCCTGATAGTGCTTGGGTCCCATTCTCGAAAAGCGTCCCCTCAGCCGTGAAGATTCTACAAAAGTCTTGGGGGCCTCCGACTCCCGCAGGCTTCTGGTGGGGAGCGGCTGCCATGATTGCTCGTGGAATAGCCACGACGGAGCTACGAGATGGTAGTGGTCTCATGCTGACGCCAGCTTTAGTCTGAAACATCCAGAAACACTGTAGACTACCAATTCGATCAGTTCCGGTAGCGCCCCAACATGACCCGGAAGAGAAGAACTTGCCCTCCCCTCTTTGACTGATGGTTCTTGTTGCCTGTCCCCTCTGTTGTCATTTAACAGAACTTTTTGGACTGCTGAAAGGAGTTGTGTTCCGAACGCTGGTTGGTGGAGACATTTTGACTATATTCTTGACCTACGTTGTCGCGTAATGCGTTATATGACACGCCGCGTTACCGCACCCGGAAGTGATCCGCGGCGCGGCGCGCAGCGCGCAACGTAAGCATAACAGGACATGTGACTTGTTAATAAAACTTTTCATTGGTTCATTTTACTTTTGTTAATTTAATGATGAAAAGCTTGGTCATATGACCTAAAAATTACGCTTTTTATTGTTTTCGAACAATATTTTTTTTTCGAACATATGTTATAATATTCCAGGCTAATGTACTTTCCCGGAAAATTTACAACTGTCTTGTAAGTAAAATATATTCCTTTTTCGAGAAAAAGGGCGTTTCTTCCTTCCATAACGGAGCCGTTGAGTAAAAGAGATTCGGCCTGCTATCTTAGTCGCCGATACGCCTGATTATCAGATTCTTATCGATCACTTTATATTGCAGACATGAAAAACACAACTGCCCTTAACCATTTATCTTTACAGCGTTCCTACATATTATACCTTTTATCCGTCATGTAATTGGACTGCTTTATTTCACTTGCCTTTACTGATTCGAAAACAGTGACTAAAAGTAAAAACTTTACCAATGTAAATACTACTACCGTGTTTTGTTTTAAAAACCTTTATTGTGAAAATGTCAGTATACAAATACGGGCCTATAACCACGTGGGCCGGCCACGGAGCAAACTGAAATCGTATATGATGAGGAGACATTTACACTGTAGAAGAACGTAACGAGCGGGCCATTAGGTTGCAAGAACAAAGGTGTCTAACAGTTGCGGAATCGGTGGACGTACATTTTGTAATTAAAATACGATACAGCCACTTACAATAACATTTTCTAGATATACATTTGCGGGCAAGGAGTTACGAGTCCCATTTATACCGGCGCCATTTTGGGCGAGGCCGGGCAGGTCCAAGATATAGTCAAAATGTCTCCACCAACCATCGGCCAGACCAGAACCCCTTTCGGCCCTTTATGCTACAAGATGGTGTCTTCCATTCAGAAAATAGTGTTGGCAGCATTTTGAAAGGAAACAGAAACAGCCATTCTCCTAGTGAGTTTCACATTGTTACATTTAGGAAGAATGTTGAAGAGTAGTATGTGGAAAATCTGAAGCCATTTTTCTACAAACTCTCAATCAGACTTGGATGGAAAAAAAAACCTGAAGAATGTACAAACTGAAAACCAATTTGTGTCTGTATAGCATCAACAGTAACGCTTGAGTCAGCTTTGTGTCAAGCCGCCATTTTCATTCAATCAATAGCGTCCCGCTGCACACATTCAGGGACCTGGTCGTGTCTTCAGATGAAACGGATTGTAGGAAAAGAAGCAGAAAGGAAAAGGAAAAAAGTTCCGCCGCACCTCGGGAGCCGGCCGCCTATGTCATGTGCCACCTTTGGCCACACCAGGGCAATAGTGAAGCTGCAGCAGGTGCAAATAAGCTTCAGACAGTCTTACAAGCACTGCTCAGAACTCTCAACTGAGGCACTCAACATCCAGGACTTGCCATTCGGATCTTGGCGCCTTGTGCTGGTTCCGACCTATTCACACATCAGTCCACTACTGACATCACCTCATAAGCCAACGGGGCACCCCACGCCGACTTTCGGCGCAGCATTGTAGGATGGCCACACCAGTGCGGCCACTTGCCAGACACCACCTCGGTGCCATCCGGATCTCGGCGCGTTCGAGTCACTGTGCCGGAAGAGTGACCGGAACTCAGCTGAACACGCCGTCTTTCGGCGCAGCATTGTAGGATGGCCACACCAGTACGGCAATTTGCTGGACACCACCTCGGTGCCATCCGGATCTCGGCGCGTTCGAGTCACTGTGCCGGAAGAGTTTCCGCAACTCAGCTGGACACGCCGTCTTTCGGCGCAGCATTGTAGGATGGCCACACCAGTGCGGCAATTTGCTGGACACCACCTCGGTGCCATCCGGATCTCGGCGCGTTCGAGTCACTGTACCGCAACAGTGACCGCAACTCAGCTGGACACGCCGTCTTTCGGCGCAGCATTGTAGGATGGCCACACCAGTGCGGCAATTTGCTGGACACCACCTCGGTGCCATCCGAATCTCGGCGCGTTGTGCTGCCTTCGGCCTATTCGCACATCGGTCCGCTACTGACGCCGCCTCACGTGCCAACGGATTTTCTACGCTTTTTGTAGCCCTATGCCACATAACAGGTCATGTGACTTGTTTATAAAACTTTTCATTGGTTCATTTTACTTTTGGTTTCCTAAAGATGGAAGGCTTGGTCATATGACCTAAAAATAACACTTTTCATTGGTTTAGAACATTTTTTTTTCCCAAACGATGAAAGCCCCACCTTGTTTCTGGATCATTCAGACTGAAGCTGGCGTCAGCATGAGAGCACCACCATCTCGTGGCTCCGTCATGGTCATTCCGCGAGCAATCATGGCAGCCGCTCCCCACCGGAAGCCTGCGGGAGTCGGGGGCCCCCAAGACTTTTGTAGAATCTTCACGGCTGAGGGGACGCTTTTCGAGAATGGAGCCCAAGCCCTAGCAGGCAAGCGTCCGAGTTCCAAGGTGTCCCAGGGCCATTTCAGTGGACCAGGCCCAAAACCGAGGAGCCGTCCGCCCTTTTAAGAGCCATGTGGCAGCCGCCTATCGCTGCACTGCAAGAGTGGGAGCAACTCAACAACATGGTGAGCGAGACGCTGTAGCCGCAAGAGCGGGCGCAACTCAGCTAGATGGCCGCCACCTGGGGAGGCCCGTTCATGCCGCCTCCCCCACGCCCGGGCCGCCGCATGCCAATTTTCGGAGCAGCATTGTAGGATACCAAAACCAGTGCGGCAGTTTACTGGACATCACCTGGGTGCCTGTCGTACATGTTGTGTCAGCCATGTGACACTGGACACAGTCCCATCAACATCTCAACGCGTTCTGCTGCCTTGGGACTATTCGCACAACAGACCGCTACTGACGAGGCCTCCCCCCGCACCACCCGGGACGCCCCACGCTGTTTTTCTGTGCTGCATTGTAGGATCCCAAAACCAGTGCGGCACCCAGGCGACATCACCTGGGTGCCGTCCAGAACTCTGCACGTTGTGCTGCCCTGGGACTATTCGCACAAAAGACAGCTTCTAACCATTGTTGCTTTTTGTGTTGAAAAATGTTTAAATGTTTTTACTTTTTGTTCCGTTCGTTATAGTTAATAGTTAATAAAGTTTTATAATCTTACTTTGTTGGAGTGTTATCTATTTTTTTTAAAAACGGGTGAATGGGGCCTTGAATCGGGTTATTGTCATGTGTGGGCTTTGGAAGTGTGCTGCTGCAGGATCGGACATTTCAAACTCAAATGCACGTTCTTTTTCTTACCTTTCCGAAGCATGGAGCGCAATAGCAGGCAGAGAAAGGGTGATGCACGTGTTGAACACTACCTGACCTGGCAAGTTGCTGGCAGTGCCCCCCCGCCCGCTCCTAAAAGAGGGCACACACACACCGCCGCCCCGAGTACTTCACAAATCTTTAAAAGACCATGCGCTTGTTCATGAGGCTTAAATGGTTTATCACCTCTTCTAGAACCCCTGCATCGACCCTCTGACGTTTCCTGGAAAAATTACCATGTAACACAATACCAAGCCCTGTCAGCTGAAACCCCCAAGGAATCGTGGGGCATATTATCAAGGGGGTTTATCTCCGCTTTTTTGGCTTTAAAAGCCATGAAAGCGGAGATAAAATTATCTCCCTATTACCAAGCTGTCGCTAACACCAGTTAGTGACAGCTAAAAGGAGATAGCGACCATCTTGGGCCCCGCTTTGCATGTCAGTGATACTTATCACTAATGACATGCAAAGTGGCGTACCAAGATGTTAGCGACTGGAAACAGTCCCTAACATCGCTATCTTCTATTACCAACTTTTGGAGATATTCGCGCTAAGCGCGAATATCTCCAAAATCTAACACCTGCCCTGAGCAGTTCTTAGCCATGTTATCCAATGGGAGGTGGATAACATGGCTAAGAGCATTTGCTCGATAATACATGAATATCGCTGACTTTTCTGCGATAATAGCAAGGTTTATCTGCGATAAAAATCACCGATGTGCGGCGATAATTTTTGTCTCTAAACAAGTTAGAGACAAAAATTATCGCTAGTTGTTCGTAATATGCCCCCGGGTTTTTGCTTGCAGAAATCGGGAGGCGGGAGACTAGCACTGAAATCAGTAGTCACACGCCTGAATCAGGAGGGTTGGCATGTCTGAATTCTCTACAGCTGGGGCCATAAACTACATCCGCAGGGGTAGGTGATAGCCTGGGACCAGCCTGGCATCTAAAATGGCTGCCGTGCACGACAAAATTGTGGCATTTGAAAAAAGGCAAGATGGCGCAGCCGCTGGAAGAGATGTATCAACATATACGAGCCTCCTCAGCCACCCTCAGGAAACATAGGGGATTAGGATACGTCTACCGCACCCCCTTATACCTAGTAATTTAATTAACGAAGCACAAAATGGCGAATTCCCGTTTCGCTACCAGTTTGCGGCCCAGTTCGCGGCCCGTGAAGCGCTTCTACCGTGAAAAATCATTTTTTTTTTCTTTTCCCCACGGGACCCTTTAATAACCCCAACAACATTCCTAGGGGGTCAAGAGGGGGATACCTTGCCCCCTTTCATTAAATTCCCCCTTAGTTTTTCACCTCTTCTTCTCTCTCGATCCTACCGAGAGACAAGATGGCGGCCGCTCCGGACTGTCACGCAGCAAAATAAAAAAAAGCTCACGCACAGCCGCTGGAAGAGATGTATCAACATATATCAGCCTCCTCAGCCACCCTCAGGAAACATAGGGGATTAGGATACGTCTCCCGCACCCCCTTATACCTAGTAATTTAATTAACGAAGCACAAAATGGCGAATTCCCGTTTCGCTACCAGTTTGCGGCCCAGTTCGCGGCCCGTGAAGCGCTTCTACCGTGAAAAATCATTTTTTTTTCCTTTTCCCCACGGGACCCTTTAATAACCCCAACAACATTCCTAGGGGGTCAAGAGGGGGATACCTTGCCCCCTTTCATTAAATTCCCCTTTCGTTTTTCACCTCTTCTTCTCTCTCGATCCTACCGAGAGACAAGATGGCGGCCGCTCCGGACTGTTTAGAATGTTGACAGACACCGGAGAGCCAATCAGCTTTCTGCGCGCAAAGTTCCGATAAGCGAAAAGTAAGCGGACCGGATCGCTGCCCGGAGCGCTGTTACAGATATATATCTTGATTTAAACGTTAATTTCTCAAAATCCACTGAAGCACATATATTGAGACCTAGCAAAGGCACATCGGGCTACCAGTCCCTACAATTTTGCCAAGTTTCGTGCAAATCCATTCAGCCGTTCGAGCTAAAAGTGAGGCCAACCGCCCTATGGAAAACTCAATGTAAAAAACTCGTTTTGGGACCCCCCTTTTTTCTCAGCCCCCCCTTGACGAAACCCCACCAAATTTTCAGGGGCTGCTCAGAAACAAAATGTGCCATTTTCCTGATTCCGTCCACAAACGCCAAAGTTATTAGACATAGAATTTTCAGAAATCCCATAGGGAATTAATCCTAACTATATATACCTACTGGCGATAGCCAGTAGGTAATATATATTCACTGAAAAAACCATAGGTTATAGACCATATATAGTTAGGGATTAGCATTTACAAAACCTTATTTTACTCGCATAAAACCATTGAAATTTCATATATAGTTAGTTGCGCTAACTATATATCGCGCACCCGCAATCCACTGCTGATGATGTCACATATTACATCATTCATGACATGGTCAGTGACATCACTGATGACATCACTGATGACATCTCAAATGACATCACTGATGACATCACTGATTACAACATCCAGTGACTGTATGTTTCTGTAAAGTTAAAATATGTCTTACATATTGAAGAATGAGTGGATGTATAAGTGTCTGGATGAAGGATTTAGTAGGTGCACGACTGACTGTATGAGTGAGTGATTAAATGTGTCTCACTGAGTGCATGGGTTAGTGACTAAACTGTCTTAATTTGTGCATCATTATGTCTGTTGTTCTGTAAACTGCTGCATGTGTTGATAAGTAGCTATATGAGTAACTATATGGGTTATTGATTGGTTGCCCAAGTATTTGTATGGGAGACTGAGTGTGTGTGTGGGTGGCTGGGAGGTGTATGACTCTGTGCATAGATGTGTGAGCAGTTGATTCACTAGATGTATAGGTTCAAAAGTGCATGTGGAAACAGCTGTATGGGCGGTTGACTGTGTGCATGAGTGTATTGGTGAGTGAATGGATATCTCAGTGCAAAGTAAGTACATATGTAAAACACTTTACATGTGAGAGTTGACATATATAAATAACTGTGCATTAGAGCCAGTGAATTTGTGAGTGGCTGTATGGATCATTGTGAACTTGTATCAGGGATTGTATAAGAGAGTAAATGTGTGTTAGTATATGTTTGAATAAGTAAGGTGTGTATAACTGTATAGTTGAGGAAATGGAGGTGTGATTGATTCTTTGCATGACTGACTAGGTGTGTGAGTAACTCCATGGATGAGTGACAGTCTGTGAGTGTCTGTTTACACTGATTGTATCTAAGGTTATATTAGAGTCTGAACAGGTTCATCGTATTATCACATGAATGATATCATCAGTGATGTGATCAGTAATATCAAATGAGATGTCATCAGTGATGTCATTTGAGATGTCATCAGTGATGTCATTTGAGATGTCATCAGTGATGTCATCAGTGATGTCATTTGAGATGTCATCAGTGATGTCATCAGTGATGTCACTGACCATGTCATGAATGATGTAATATGTGACATCATCAGCAGTGGATTGCGGGTGCGCGATATATAGTTAGCGCAACTAACTATATATGAAATTTCAATGGTTTTATGCGAGTAAAATAAGGTTTTGTAAATGCTAATCCCTAACTATATATGGTCTATAACCTATGGTTTTTTCAGTGAATTTTCAAGGTTTTGTAAATGCAAATTCCTAACTATATATGGTCTATAACCTATGGTTTTTTCTGTGAATTTCATTGGTTTTTTAAAAGCTAACATCTGTAGCTGTAAAATGTATTCTTCTTTAAATCCCAAAATATATTTTAGATGTTTATTGATAATTTTTTTTTTAATATTTTTTTTCTTCGCTTCCGGTAAGCGAACCGGGAAGCTTTCCCGTTAGCTCATCTTGATGCCGCGACCTAGTCCGCGAACCGGTAAACGTTTCGTTAGCGCAACTGTGACGCGTCGCGGAAGCGCGACGTGTCATTGTCGCGTAATGCGTCTTATGACGCGCCGCGTTAGCGCTCCCGGAAGTGCTCCGGATCGCGAACCGGAAACGATCCGGGACGCGGCGCGCACCGCGTAACGTAAGCGGAACAGGTCATGTGACTTGTTTATCAAACTTTTCATTGATTCATTTCACTTTTGGTTTCCAAATGATGTATGACTAGGTCATGTGACCTAAAAATAACACTTTTCATTGGTTCAGAACTTTTGCTTTTCCCAAATCATGAAAACCCCTCCTTCTTTCCTCACTCTGACTTTCATCTTGGTGAGAGAAAGACCATTTTCCAGTAGTTCAGCAATGGCTTCTATCCTTGCTTCAGCTGGTGGACCCCCACCACCACCTCAACCTCCTCATGAGAAGAGAGGACCACCATCTCAATTCATCTCCAACAGAGAGGAGGAAGAGGAGGACCTAGAAGAAGAGGACACAGATGAACCACAGTTTATACAGGAGTTGCCCCGTGTTTCCCGAAGGAAAACAAGTTTCATATGGCAGTTTTTTTCAATCCCTCGAGGGGAGAAGAAGGTCAATGCGAAGTATGCCACCTGCCTCATTTGCAAATACAGATTATCTAGAGGCACTGATAAAAAGTATAGTATGGGCAACTATACTATGCATCGCCATATGGCAAGGTGGCATCCATTAAACTACAGCCGGGCAGAGTTAAGGGACCTGCAAGATAATCCCCCGACAACTCCTGTGGCCAGGTCAACGTCAACTATCTCTTTGACAGGAAGAGAGGCACAGGAAACTGTGCCAAACATACAGCAAAACTTCAAACACATGAAGTTTACCTGCATATATTGTGGTGCTCTGCTCTCATGTGGAAACATGAGCGTGAAATTAATCAACATTGCGTACGAAAACCTCAATTGCCCTAACCCACCCAAACAGTAATTTTTTTTGTTGCTCCTGTTGAGCCCTTTTCAATGCCTGTTTTTTGTTGTTTCCCCTCCATGAAAAACACAAAAAAAACATAAAACTGTTCTAAAAATACAAAAAAACCAAAAAATGTTCAGAAAAAAAAAATAAAGAAATAAAACAACAAAAACATTAAAAAAAAGTTCTTTTCAGAACTACCTCCCCTTTCAAATAAAATTGCTAGAATGTTTAGCACTCTGGCAAGCTCTATTTCTTTTGGTTCGCTTTCCGGTTCGCTGCCCGGTTCGCGAACTTGAAGCGAACCAAAAAATATTTTTTTTTAAAAAAGAAGAGTTAGTATAAGGGAAGTAAACAGAGAGTAATGTTAAAAGAAAGACAGCTATAGGGAGTAAACCAGAGATACTGTTTAATAGATCTATTTATTAATTCAGGATGACGATAAGGTGTGATCTCTCCTGAGGTTTGTTTAAGGTGAGACTTACTCAGGGTTACAGATCAATCTTACACTTGTTGAAGAATACAGAGCAGATAATGCATGTGAAGGCCTACCAATGAAGTAAGTCATGTCCTCTTATTACATCATTCATGACATGGTCAGTGACATCATCAGCAGTGCATTGCGGGTAAAAAGAGTAGAAAACATTTACCTTATAATTCTTGTTAACTTTTTAAAATATTTTTTCATACTTTCAATCTGTAAAAGAGAGAACAAACATTTCCAAAAATATTAAAACATGTATTTAAAAATTAGAAAAGAAAAGGGAAAAGGTTCAAGAAGAAACAGTTTTTCAACAACTTTGACATTTACAGAAGCCTCTGCTTCTCTACGTCCCCTACACAATCCTAAAGATATATATTTTAAACAAACAGTATCTTCATGCTGATGAACTGAGGCCTATTTTGGAACATGGTGCTTCTTTTGCACTGCTGATGTCTCACAATAGTGATGCAATAGCAGCGCAAAAAAGATGTAAAGCCATCATAAAATTGTGTCTAACATTTTAAATGATTGTTTCAGGATGCAAATAAGATGTGTGCTTTCAAGAGCTTTCTTTGAGGTGAGGCCTATTCCTTTTTTTAAAAAAAAACAGTACCCAGAAGTACAGCACTGTAAGCATTAAAATTGACACTTACAGAAGACTCAGTTTTTCCATATCTACCTCACATTTCTAAATGTATATCATAAGTACAAAAAGCAGAACATTAATTATACATGTTAAATGGTTTATTTTTGCTGTTCTCAGAATGTATCAAATTTCACTTAAATCAGTGACTTGAAGGTATTCATCATGTAACAGCGGGGAAAAAAAACCCACAATCAAAATGATTGTGTTTAAAAAACCCATACAACCTAAGAAATCTGAATTCAAAACTCCTTAAAATTATCTTACTTTCAATGTTGTCGAAGGATGTCCTATGAACAGCGTCCACTCTGTTGTGCTATAAATATTTTCAGCCCGCCACTTTCTGAAAGAAAACCTCCATCGTTTTGAAAAATATGTTACATACAAGAAAAGACTTCTCACATTCTACCACATGTTTCCACTAGGCCAAATCATGTTGCAGCGATTCATTTTCACAAATTTGATTGAAATTTAATTTAGCCATTTAGCCTGTAGACCTCTCTAAGTACCGTGAGGTAAATTACTTCACAAAACACATCTGAAGTGTTGGAATTGACAACCAATGAAAATGTTACTTTCATTTTCTACTTTTATTACCTGACATTTGATTGGTTATATACCTGAATATATATAAAGGAAGAGAAGGAAACACAGCCATTTTGACTGCTACTTCGTGAAGTGCACAACAAAAAATCAACTGATAACTTCAACTTATATTTAAAAGGTAAGATATTATTTATAAAACTTAAGTATGTTCTGTACTGAAACCTAATTAGAAAAACATTTTCTGAGAATTATATTCTATCACTCTGTAATACTTATAGAAAAAAATAGACTACTCTGTTTTAGTTATGGCAGAGCCATTCCAAGAATTTGCAAGACCATAAGCTAAAAAGGAACGTGCGCGAAGCCCCCTCCAATTTACATAAGTGGCCCCTTGCAAGGAGACCATTCACAGGCACTGAGGGGGCCCCATTGTCCAGCATTTTGACGCCCCCACAGTTTTAACTTTAAATCCACACGCATATCTCACACCTTCATAGGTGTGAGAATTGATTGTGGTCTAAAAGTTAAAACTGTGGGGGCGCAAAAATGCTGGACAATGGGCCCCCTCAGTGCCTGTGAATGGTCTCCTTGCAATTGAGGGAGCGTCTCCTTCTCCCTCCCCTATACCTCCTGAAACCATCCATGGGAGGCCCAAGGAGGGGGCCCCCTGCAATAGACCTTAATTGCAGGCGACACCTTTCTTTGTGAAAAAAACACTATATAAATAACCAAACTGCCAATCTGTACTGAAACCCAACAATGCCCTTTCTGTACTGATATATTTTTTTAAATTCATTTTTCAGAATTGAAAATGGAAGAACAACAAAACAACATGAAAACTGAAACAGAAGAAAAAATTGAGACACAAGATGACATGGATTTCTAAGACGACACAATAAATAATGAACTTGTGCAATGCGTAGATGCAGTAGATTTTCTACTAAAAAATGAAGAAAAAAATGATCACGATTTTTTAGATTTTCTTTTAAATTTTGAAAAACAAAATGAAAAATAAATTTTAATTTCTTAATTCAAAAATTGTTTGACACATTATTTATTTTTATATGTTTATTGAATGTTAAAAGTTTAATGAATTATGACACACAATCAAAATAAAAAATAAAAATTTAAAATAAAGAAAACAAAACAAAAACAACAAAAACAACAAATAATTAACATACAGTATTAGAAAAGTCTATCATTCTTTTATCCTTATAGTACGCTGCCCAGAACGCTTTCCGGTTCGTGAACTTGGTGCTTACCACGCCTCCTGGGCCCTTTTAAAACCTGCACATAAAACCTAGGGGGTCAACGAGGATCTACTATGCCCCCTTATGGTAATTTCCCCCTTTGTTTTGGCCTCCTCTTGTCTCTCCATCCTACCGAGAGACAAGATGGCGGCCGCTCCGGACTGTTTAGAATGTTGACAGACACCGGAGAGCCAATCAGCTTCGCTTCGCAAAGTTCTGATACGCGAAAAGTTCGCCAACCGGAGCGCAGCCCGGAGCGCTGTTACAGATATATATCTTGTTTTAAACGTTAATTTCTCAAAATCCACTGAAGCACATATATTGAGACCTAGCAAAGGCACATCAGGCTAACAGTCCCTACAATTTTGCCAAGTTTGGTGGAAATCCATTCAGCCGTTCAGGCTAAAAGTGAGGCCAACCGCCCTATGGAAATTAACATGGGAAAAACGTGTTTTGGGACCCCCCTTTTATCTCAGCCCCCCCTTGCCGAACACCCCCCAAATTTCTAGGAGCTGCTCAGAAACAAAATGTACCATTTTCCAGAAAATTTCAGCCAATTCCGTCCACAAACGCCAAAGTTATTAGACATAGAATTTTCAGAAATCCCATAGGGAAAAAATCCTAACTATATATACCTACTGGCGACCGCCAGTAGGTAATATGTATATATTACCTACTGGCGGTCGCCAGTAGGTATATATAGTTAGGATTTTTTTGAATAGGGATTTCTGAAAATTCTATGTTGAATAACTTTGGCATTGAAGGACGGAATTGGCTGACATTTTCAGGAAAATGGCACATTTTGTTTCTGAGCGTCCCCTGAAAGTTTGAGGGGGATTCGTCAAGCGGGGGCCGAGATAAAAGGGGGGTCCCAAAACGTGTTTTCCCCATGTTAATTTCCATAGGGCGGTTGGACTCACTTTTAGCTCGAACGGCTGAATGGATTTTTATGAAACTTGGCAAAATTGTAGGGACTGGTAGCCCGATGTGCCTTTGCTAGTTCTCAAGATATGTGCTCCAGTGGATTTTGAGAAATGAACGTTCAAAAAAATATATATATCTGTGACAGCGTCCCGGTTAGCGCCCCGGTTCGCGTACCAGACGCGTAACGGAACTTCGCGTGGAGAAGCGGATTGGCTCTCTGGTGACTGTGAACATTCTAAACAGTTCGGAGCGGCCGCCATTTTGTCTCTCGGTAGGATCGAGAGGCAAGAGGTGGAAATAAACAAAGGGGGAAATGAATGAAAGGGTGCAAGGTAGACCCCTCTTGACCCCCTAGGATTGATGTGGGGGCTATTAAAGGGCCCCGCGGGCAAAAAAATGCAAAAAAACATTTTTCGATTTTTCGCGGTGGAAGCGCTACCAGGTACGCGAACCGGGTAGCTTACCGGTAGCGTAACGGGAGTCCGCCATCTTGCGTTAAGGTTTAATTTGGACACAAGATGGATGATAAACAATCTTGAGTTTGTGTAAAAGGGGGCAAGGGAGACATATCTTGACCCCCTAGGTTTTGTGAGGGTGGATGAAGAGGCCTATATATGTCTAAAAAAGTGAAAAGAAATTCAAATTTTCGCGCGGTTAGCGTCCGGTGCGCGAACCGGGTAGCGCTCCGGAAAGCATACATCATGAAAATTAGTAAGAAAAAAGTTACATTTAAAATTTATATAGAGTAATCATAGTTAGGGTAGCTCTGAAAAGAGCTTTTAGGTCTGTGGAAGATTTAGGTACTTATAAGTAGGTACCAATACACAGTCTTAAATTCTGGATGAAAACTCTGTTCCCCTCATCTGTGAAGTGCACACCATCTCCTCTGTAGATATCTTGCATGTAGTAATGCAAGTTATTGTTATAGATGGCGCCCATTCCGTGGTCTCTCATGTAAGCTGAAACAGACTTATTTACATGCTTACTCGCTTTCTCAATTTGTGGACAAAATTGATTGGACCACCTCCATTTCTGTCTTTGGCATATATTGGAGTATACCAAGGCAGTTTGAGGAAAAAGTGCCATCAATTGCTCAAAGGTGTCCTTTAAAAGCATTTCCAGACCAACCCCAGTCAAAGTGCCCAAATCATTTCCTCCACAGTGCACTATTATGAGGTCAGGGTTTGGCAAATGCAAAAAGGTTTTCACCAATGGTATCAATTGGTGACATTTCAATCCGCTTTGGCCAATTCATTTGATTTCCACATTTTGTAAATTGAGATTGTGTAAATTTCTGTTATCAGCATACCTGTGAGCCCAGTGGATGTAGCTATGTCCAAGAATCCAGACAGAAAACATGCTGAAAGGAGGTTCTGCTGCAGTCAGATGAAGTGTGGGAATGAAATGGCAGTTGGAACAGTAGGAGTTTGTAATGAAAAAAATTGTGGAGTTTTAGTGCTAATGATTCAGTAGCAGTGATTGGTGGTTTTTGATTGCTGAAAACAGAAATTTAGGGTGCATGGATGTGTTCTTTGAAAGATGTAATTCGAATGGTTAAGAAAAAAATCATTTTGAGAAACATTGCACTGGATAAGCAAGTGTACTGAGAGTTCAGAGTTCATTTGAAACACTGTTTTGTGAACTTGTAAACATGAGAGGTCTTTCAGGAGGTAGTTGCTATGGAAAAAGGCAGAAAGGGCAGAGGGGGGAAGGGTGTTGATTTGAAAAAAGTGAGGGAAGAGTTTTGATTGGGTGACATGAGAGATATGTGTGATGAATAACAGCATTTCTGTGCCATTGTTGGTTGCAGCCTCTGGAGTGCATACCCTTTGCTCTGCTAAAGAAAAATTGGTGTGTGTCTGAGACTGTTTTGAAATTCAAAAAGCATTTGCTAAGGTGAGAAAAGATTCATTTAATTTAGACAGAGACTAGTATGCTTTAGGGAGAAAATTAGGAAGAAAGTTGTGTATTTAAAATGTTGCTTTGTGTCAAATGTTTTACAACAAGATTTTGTTTCTTTGAGAAATTGTAATTGGAGATAATGTGAAGTATTAGTACTGACAGGCTGTGCTTGTACATAGGAGCTGTGCTGTGTTTTCAAATTATGACTTGAAAATCGTTTTTATGGAAAAGCAATGCTTTTTAAATTTAAGAGAAGGAAAAAATGGTGTCTGCTTCTTTAAACAAATATTTCACTTGTCCCATGATTCAGGGAGAATAATTTGCTTACTTGACGTGTTTAAAAACGTTTCTTGAAGTCATTTAGGTTTCTTGATATGTACTGCTAGAGTTTCATAGCCAGCATGGGGCATATTTACAAGGCCTTTGAGCCACTTTCACGTTATTTTCCCCATGTTAAAAGTGACGCAAAAGTGGTGCAAGGGCCTTGTAAATAGGCCCCCATGTGTGTTAGGGCATTTTAAGTCACTTCCCCATGAATCAGGGAGAATAATTTGTTTACTTGATGTGTTTAAAAACGTTTCTTGAAGTCATTTAGGTTTCTTGATATGTACTGCTAGAGTTTCATAGTCAGCATGGGGTATATTTTTAAGGACTTTGAGTCACTTTCACTTTATTTTCCCCATGTTAAAAGTGACGCAAAAGTGGTGCAAGGGCCTTGTAAATCCGCCCTCATGTGTGTTAGGGCATTTTAAGTCACTTCTCCATGAATCTGGGAGAATAATCTGGTTACAGCCTCTGGAGTGCATACCCTTTGCTCTGCTAAAGAAAAATTAGTGTGTGTCTGAGACTGTTTTGAAATTCAAAAAGCATTTGCTAAGGAGAGAAAAGATTCATTTAATTTAGATAGAGACTAGTATGCCTTGTAAATATGCCCTCATGTGTGTTAGGGCATTATAAGTCACTTCCCCATGAATGGGGTTGAATAATTTGCTTATTTGATGTGTTTAAAAACATTTCTTGAAGTCATTCAGGTTTCTTGATATGTACTGCTAGAGTTTCATAGTCAGCATGGGGCATATTTATAAGGACTTTGAGCCACTTTTGAGCCACTTTCACGTTATTTTCCCCATGTTAAAAGTGATGCAAAAGTGGTGCAAGGGCCTTGTAAATACGCCCTCATGTGTGTTAGGGCATTTTAAGTCACTTCTCCATGAATCTGGGAGAATAATCTGGTTGCAGCCTCTGGAGTGTATACCCTTTGCTCGGCTAAAGAAAAATTGGTGTGTGTCTGAGACTGTTTTGAAATTCAAAAGCATTTGCTAAGGAGTGAAAATATTTATTTAATTTAGATAGAGACTAGTATGCCTTGTAAATACGCCCTCATGTGTGTTAGGGCATTTTAAGTCACTTCCCCATGAATGGGGGAAAATAATTTGCTTACTTGATGTGTTTAAAAACGTTTCTTGAAGTCATTTAGGTTTCTTGATATGTACTGCTTGAGTTTCATATTCAGCACGGCACATATTTATAAGGACTTTGAGCCACTTTCACGTTATTTTCCCCATGTTAAATGTGACGCAAAAGTGGTGCAAGGGTCTTGTAAATACGCCCTCATGTGTGTTAGGGCATTTTAAGTCACTTCTCCATGAATTTGGGAGAATAGTTTGCTTACTTGATGTGTTTAAAAACGTTTCTTGAAGTCATTTCGGTTTTTTGATATGTAGTGCTAGAGTTTTATATCCAGCATGGGGCATATTTACAAGGCCTTTGAGCCACTTTCACGTTATTTTCTCCATGGTAAAATGGACGCAAAAGTGGTGCAAGGGCTTTGTAAATACGCTCCCATGTGTGTTAGGGCATTTTAAGTCACTTGCCCCATGAATCAGGGAGAATAATTTGCTTACTTGATGTGTTTAAAAACGATTCTTAAAGTCATTTAGGTTTCTTTATATGTACTGCTAGAGTTTCATAGCCAGCATGGGGCATATTTATAAGGACTTTGAGCCACTTTCACGTCATTTTCCCCATGTTAAAAGTGACACAAAAGTGGTGCAAGGGCCTTGTAAATACGCCCTCATGTGTGTTAGGGCATTTTAAGTCACTTCCCCATGAATGTGGGAGAATAATTTACTTATTTGATGTGTTTTAAAAATGTGTTTTTTGACTTAAAATGGCTCAAAGGCTTTGTAAATATGCCCCATACTGGCAATGAAATTCTAGCAGTACATATTCTGTCTATGCTGCTAAATTACCATAGGTAGAATTGACATCTAGTGTGTTAATTGTTTGCTTACTGTTATTGATTTACTGTTTGGTAATAGTATTTAATAACATTTAAAAAAAAAATTTACCACAGATTCAACTCAAGATTTTTTGAAAAATTCAAACATGCCCTCAAGGCAAAGGAGAAGAAAAGTAGCAAAGCGACTTATACCCCACCTTGGTAAAGCATTGCAGCAGTCCTCTACAATAAAAAGTTGTCAAGTCATCAAAAAAACTCCGAGTAAGACAACAAAATCTTTTTTAAGAAACATTTGCAGACGAAAAAGTATCACTACAGGACATGTTTTACTTCAGAAAAAGTGTGCCAATTTAAACGGGAAGGAAAAGTCTCTCAAAAATGTTACTGCTAGAGCAGGAGATAACTCTGTGCATGGTAGTAGAAGGAGGAATCTGTTTAGAGATATTCGTAGACGAATGTTCCGCAACAGGATAATTGGCAATTTGTTAAAAAATATTAAGAAAGGTCAACAGAAAGTGGCTTTTTATAAGAGAAAGAAAAATGTAGAGAAAATTATTGATCAGGCTTTTGAAATTAAGCGAAAGTTATTTATTTTGATAATCAATAGAATTAGGAAACTAAACAAGGCAATTTATGATTTCAAATCAAATAGTAGATGGAAGAGAACAGTTAATCGTAGTAATTTTTGTGAAGTTTTTTTCAGGAGAATGGATGCATAGTTCAAGTTGTGAGGCATTTTTTAATGAGGAGAGTTATTTCCAGGACAATGATTTGGTGCATGCAGTTGACACCAGTGGTCGAGCTTATGAGGTGAAAGACGGTTGTCCGGTTGAAAAAGAAAAACTTGTGTCAACAGAGGCAGAAGAGGTGTTAGGTAATGAAGTTTCAGGAAGACGTCCTAAAGGACCAGTGTACACTTGGAAGTGTAGTAGTATATGCAGTGTGCGACAGGATTCCATCAATTTGCTTTGTGATTTTGTACGGACATTTAATAAGAAAAGTTTAAAACAGAAAATGAAAGTTGTTGCAAGAATTAGATCCTTGCAGAGTGAGAGAAGTGACAGGTTTGCATGGTCATTCACTGGCTTGTCTTTCCAGGAGAGTATGCCAGAGTGTTTTTCATCATTTCAGGATGCTAGCAGTGCATCATAATAAAGTGAGGAAATTAGTTAGAATGTTAGAATGTTGTATTATGCTAAGAGTCCAGCAATTATGCTTAAACAATTAAGCACTGCTCTTTTGTTCTGAAGTAGATGTGAAGAATATTTGTGAAGAAATTGAGTTTTGTTACTTTGCAAGTAAAGAGAACAATGTTGAAATTGACCCAGTAGAAGAAGGTAATGTGGAAGAGAGTGTACAGATTTTCAGTACAGATAAGTTTCACAAGGAAATTTCCACATTTATGGTGAAATCAAGTGAGAGGCCTAATTTCACTTGTGTATGTTGTCGACGGACTTATTATAAGAATCAGACTAAGTTAGTGGATTTATATACAAAAAGTGAAATGGTAAACAATAGTGAATGGAAGGATTTGGCAACATACTTGATGGTAGAAAATCGTTTTGATTTGGGATCAGATCAACGTATGTGTACTTATTGTTTTAACAAAATAAATCAAAACCGGATGCCTGCTAGAGCGGTTCATAATAATCTGGAATTGGTTGACATTCCTTCTGAACTGAAGGATTTAAATACTTATGAATCTATTTTGATTCAAAGTGTTCATCCTTTTCAGGCTATTGTACGAATGGAGCCTAAGACAGGGAAATTGCCTCCTTCAGATTTACAGAGAGGATTAAAGGGAAGAGTTGTTTATTTGCCTCTGGATTTGAAGAAAAATATTGATACAATTGGTGTAGACAAAGTGGAAGAGGAACCTCTGGTTATCCTAGTTAATGGGGTTCCGACAAAGAGTAAGAAAATCTGGCAAGATTTAGTGGATGTTAGGAAAGTCAAAAAAGCAATGTTGTATTTGATGAAAACAATGAGTACTACAAGAATGTATGTGTTGCAGAAGATGAACTAAGTGAAGAAGAGGACAGCGATTTGTGTACTGGACAAATAGAGAAAGTAGATGCCTCTAAAAATGAAGAAATATATGAACATTATAGTGTTCATCCTTTGCATTCTAAAGAAGTCATGGGGAATGCTATTGAGTTGTTTCAAATGAAACAAGTCAAAGGGAGTCCCATTAGTGTTTGGGAGGAAAGTTTGGAAGCTCAGTGTTTCCCACAGTTATTTCCAACAGGTCGAGGAGGAAGATATGATGAGCGACCTGATCAAATTCCGGCTTCTGAATACCGGACTTTACGATTGTATGCAGAAGATCCTAGGTTTCGTCAATGCATTCCCTATTTGTTTCATCTACTGTATGAAAGTGATCTGTCTGGACTGTCTTATGCAGTGAACCACATCCTGAAAAGTGGTGTACAGTTGCAAAATATCTCGGCAAGGGAGTTTACGGATAAAGTCAATGTGCAAGACAGTATTTTGGATTCTCACCTGATTAATCTCATGGCATGTCAGCGTGGTACTAATGAGTATTGGTACCGTCGTCATGGTGACTTAAAATGTATGCTGAGGAACTTAGGAACTCCCACATGGTTCCTCACTCTCAGCTGTGCCGAGTATGGCTGGGAAGCCTTACTTGAATTTCTACGAGAGGCAAATGGAAACATTGAAAATATTGAATTCAAGACAACCGGAGAACTGTGCTCTGGATCCAGTCAATGTATGCAGGTACTTCAATCATAGATTTGAAGCTATGATGTCTTTCATTACGAACAAGAAAAATCCACCTCTTGGAGAGGTGTTGGATTTCTTCTGGAGAAAGGAGTATCAAGCAAGAGGTGGTCCTCATATACATATGCTGCTATGGATCAAAGATGCACCCAAATTTGGAACAGATCCGGATGACTTAGTGATGAGTTTCATAGAACAGTATTCTACATGTGCTGTTCCAAAGACAAAGGAAGACAAAAGTTTAAGAGAACAAGTTTTACGCTTTCAAAACCATCGTTGTGGAAAGTACTGTCGTCGTAAATTCAGAAACAAGAACAAGTTCTATACAAAATGTCGTTTTGGGTTTCCACGATCAGTGATATCTGAAAGAAGAGTGAACAATTTGATGTCTTCACTGCGACATGATGTGACGAGGAAATCACCCAAAAATACATACAATTTAAAAAGAAACGAAGAGTCCAAATACATCAATGACTACAACCCAGTGATTTTGTCCATGTGGAATGCCAACATGGATATACAGTTTGTGGCTGACAACTGTATGGCTGTGGCTCGGTATGTGACGTCTTATATCACAAAAAAAGAAAAGACAAAACTGAAGGATATGTTGGATGACATTTCATATGAAAAGAGCCTCAGTAAGAAGTTGTACAGTTTCAGTCTAAAGATGTTGTGGCATCGAGAAATCGGAGCATACGAATGTTCTGATCGGTTATCTTCAGCAAGTCTCTATGCCAAATCTAGGAGTATAATTTGGGTGAGTCTTGGTCTTGCTGCAACACGTAATCGAGTTCTGAAACCTGTACGGGAAATTGAGTATTTGGCGGAGACGGAGCCAAACAGTACAGATATTTTGAAGACCAACATGTTGGATACATATTATCCAAATAGAAGCAGTCATCTCGAGAATGTTTGTTTGTATGAGGTTCTACAAAATTACATATTCAAGAGGAACATCAAAGAAGATATTGATAAAGGAGTGTATGCTGTAATTGGAAGTGAGGGATGTCTGGTCAAGCAAAGAAAATGCCAATTGGTTAATCATCGAAAATTGAATTGCGAATCTCCTGAAAGAAAAGAGTTTTTCTATTTAGCTCTTTTGCAACTTTTCAAGCCTTGGCGTGCAGAAGAGGAACTGCTTGGAGATTTCCTCTGTTATGAAGATTCTTTCAATGCAGCCAAGGAGTCCATAGAATGTCCTGTTTTTCCAAAATATCTAGAAATGTTGAATGCAGAAATCGAGCAGGAAGCAACAATTGCAGCCGAGATTGCTAGAGACAGTTCTCAGGACAGTCAGAGTTCCACTTCATTGAGTCAGGATTCACTAGGAGGACCAGTTATCGAAAATAAAGCTGCCACTGCCATGATTGAAGTGAAAAGAGCCATGGCACATGCTCAGGAAGATGCGGTTAACTTAGAAGATTTGGAAAGACAACTCAACGTTGAGCAGAGGAAAATATATGACGAAGTTACCAACCAAATTGATCATGGATTAAGTCATGAGAAGAAAGAGTGCTCATGTACGTCGTTGAAGCCTGTCCGACTGTACGTGAGTGGAGAAGCAGGAACTGGAAAAAGTTTCCTCATTAAAGCAATTTCATGTTATTTGCAGAAAAGGACTGAGTCATCGCTGTCTTGTGTTGTCACCGCTCCAACTGGTCTGGCAGCACATAACATTAAAGGTATTACTTTGCATCGTCTACTGATGCTGCCAGTGGAGCATGATAACAAATTACAATACCACAAGTTATCTGAAGATGCTTGTTGTGAAGTTTCAAGAGTCCTAAAGAAGATGAAACTTCTTATCATTGACAAAGTAAGCATGGTTTCAAATGTCATGCTTGCCTTTGTGCATTTGAGAATGCAAGAAGTTCTTAAAACAGAGTATGATGTGTTATTTGGTGGCAAACACATCATTGTTTTCGGTGATCTTCTGCAGCTGACACCAGTGAAAGGACAACCAGTGTTTAAACTACTTACTCATGAAGATACCAGGAAGTGCCTAGGGAGCATTGGCAACGTTAATATATGGTTAAACTTCAATTATGCAGAACTGCGTGAAAATATGCGTCAGGCGAAGGATGAAGATTATAAGAATATTCTACAAGATGTTAGAATTGGAAAAGTGACTGAGCATGGGAAGGAAGCTTTACATGCACGATTATTGTCAAATTTGTATCCAGATGAAGACGTTCTGCCAGAGAATATTTTTCAGAAAATTACTGAGAAGAAATCTGGGATATGTTTGATGCCAACTCTGCAAGAATGTTCCATCTTCAACAACAAAATGTTGAATTTAGAAAACCAAGACATAGTGAAACTGGAAGCTATTGACAGAATTGAGCATATGGGAGCAACAAATATTTTGTCTGAAAATTTGAAATCTAAATTGGATTCATTAGAGAAGACTATATCTAAAACAGCGGGTTTTGAAAAGACTCTGAATGTGTGCTTAAATTGCCGTATCATTTTGAGAAGGAATTTAAATATTGAAAGAGGTCTGGTAAATGGATCAATGGGTAATGTTGTTGATTTTGAGAAATACAGAAATAGAGATGGAATTGAATTTATAAAAATTAAATTTGATGGCTTTGAGGATGTACAGCAAATTGGTTGTTGCTCTGCTAGGTTTTTGCTTGTTAAAGACTTATATGTTCGCCGTAAGCAGTTTCCTGTTTGCTTGGCATATGCAGTGACAATCCATAAATCACAAGGTTTAAGTGTAGACAGTGCTTTGGTGAATATTGGCAGTTCTGTGTTCAAGGAGGTTATGTGGCATTATCACAAGTCAAAACTTTATCTGGATTGTACTTGATTGAGTGTGATGAGACAAATATTTGTGCAGATCTAGATTGTGTTAAGGAATACAATAGGTTAAGAAGAGAGTATGCGCCACATTTGCCTCAATATCCTTTGTTTGAAAAACGTGTGGTAGGCCGGAAACGAACAAATGTGACCAATAGTAGGGAGGTTCTAGCAAAAACACGAAAAGTCGATGAACCCGAAATTGTAAGCAGAAAGAAAATGGATGCTGTTCAAGATGTTGTTGGTTTTCAATTTGAAAATAGTTCTGGTGTCAACTGCAATGCTAATGTAGTGGTTAATGTTGTCTTTTATCTAGAAAAATTAAAAGAACAGATTGTGGTCAATTCAGATCAAAGATTTTGCTGTTTGTTAAATTCTGTGTTAGAGAAATGTAGCACTGATAGAAGAAAAATAGAAAGTGTATCCGAAATTCGAAATCTCCTAGACAAATGTTCAGGTCAAGCGCAATTCTCTCAAAATATTCAGCAGGATTGTCAGGAGTTTTTAATGTATATGCTTGATGTTTTGCAAGATGAAGGTGTAGATGTAGATTATCTGTTTGGCCTTTCTTATCAATGGCAGCATGACTGCGAGAACTGTAGGCTATCAAGTACTACTAGTGTAGACTCAGAAAGATTTATATATTTAACTTTGCCTGACAGTAAATCAGTATCCTTTAATAAGCTAGTAAAAGCAGCCGATCAAAACATGGAGTGTAGCCAATGTAAGTCTGCAATGCTGTCCACATTATTTATACGAAGTTATGGCCAGTATGTCATTTTAATGTTCCAACGATGTAGGTCTGATGGAACTAAATTGACAACTTTAATAAAAAGATTTGTGGCTTCGCAGTTGTCAATATCAGGAAGGACTTTTGTAACTGCACCAATTATATATCATGACGGTCCTTCAACAACTTCAGGACATTACACAGCTTATTTAAAATCTGGAAACGGCTGGTCATTCTGCAATGATTCTGTTTTAACTTTCAAAAAACGTTTACCGTTTGACTTAAAAAATTCTTACCTAGTGTTTTTAAAACCAAAATTTTAGGGAAGGAAAGTGGCCTACGAAGATTGGAGCAGTTGATAAATTTTAGTCTGCTGTTTTAAATTGCTTTGTGAATTAGAGTGATCATAATAAATAAAAATGTAAAGTAGTCATAGAGATACATAAATGGTCTATAATGATTCAAAGAGTTGATATGATTTACTCTGTTGTTTAAAATTGCATTGTTAGTAACTGAGATCAAGAGAATGAAAAAACTGGAAATGTCATAGAGGTAGTGTAAGTGTGCCTCATAGTAAGTGGTATGAATGTTATAGGAAATGTGAAACATGAGTAAACTAGAAGGGGAGATATTATTAGTACAAGATTGTGAAAGTGATTTTGGACGTTTTCTTTCTGAAAGTCGGGGAAAAAGAAAAAGACAGTATTTGCTTTGAGGAATTCGAAGAGATTAAATTGGCTCTTACACGATTTGGCCGTGAGGAGACGTGTGGTAGAGAGCAAAAAGTAATTTATTGTTTCTAACATATTACTCAGAAAGAAAGAGCTTTTCTTTCAGAAAGTGGCGGGCACGGATTTTTTAGAGCACAACAGAGTAAAGCTGTTCATCGCATATCATTCGACGTCATGGAAAGTAAGTGTACTTTTGATGAGATCTGATTTCTAATTTGTTATATTATATGGGTTTTTTAAATACAATCATTTTGTTTCTGTTTTTTTCCCCCGCTGTTATATGATGAATACCTTCAACTTACTGTTTTTAGTGAAATTTGATATATTCTGAGAACAGCAAAAATAAACCATTTAACATGTATAATTAATTCTATATTTTGTATTGTGATTTTAAATTTGTACTCATCTTGTCTCATGCTCACTTGTGTTTTACTACCTTATATCAATTCTCTTTACATACTCACATTGCCTTTTGTTTTATTCTCTTTCACCCTTGTTCTCTAACTCCACTTATCTTTCAACCTTTGTTTCCTTATTCCAACTCTGCTTTTTTGTTTTCTCTCATGCACCATTTTCTAGCTTTTAGACCCTCTGCTTCGCTTCTCTTTTCCATCTTTTCTCCCTTTTGTTTTCGAAATTAAATAATTTTGGGTTCTCCTTTTTTGTTGCAATCAGTTAGTATAACTCACCTTCACTCATTTATCTTTCTTTGTTGCTTCACTCAGTCTGTATCTGACACTCTTTCCTTCACTTTCTGTGTCCCCTCTCTCCCTCACTCTCTTGTCCTTATTCACCCTTTCCTTATTTAGTTTACCTTACTCACATTCTTTTAGTATCTTACACATCTTTAGTTTATTTTTCTCTTCTATCCTTCTTTTCTGTCACTGAATCTATCTATTCACTTAGTAATTTACTCTATTTCTATTTCTTTTTGACTCTGTCTTTCACCGTTACTTTATTTTCCTTTCTGAATCTTTATCTCTAACTTTATTTCTTTGTAAAATTGTATGATTTTCAACCTTATACCTTGTCTTTTCTATTTTTTAAATGCATGTTTTAATATTTTTCACATTTTTGTTCTTTCTTTCACAGATTGAAATAAAAAAAATTGGAGATGGAGTTAACAACAACTATAAAGTAAGTATTTAGTATTTTTTCCCTTACATCTCTATCACATTCAACTTCTATTACTTCCACTGCTTTATTTCCTTAACCCTCAGTTTCCTTCCTTTGCTTTTTCCCTCATTCCCTTTCAATTACTTACTTACTATACTCCTTCCACTCCTTTTGTCAGTCCCTCTGTTCTCACAGTTCCTCACTCCTTTTCACTCAGTCCGTCTCTCTAACACAAACTGTCACTGTCTCTTCACTCTTTTACAAGTTGTTCTTTATGCATTCTCTGTAGTTCATGCACACTATCTTATTTTCATTTTTTTGCTGCTTCAATTATTCTTTTTCTATCACTTCTTCTTTTTCTCTCTGTCATTCCACATGTTTTAATCTTATTCACTATGATACACCTTGTTTTAATCCTATTTACTTTCACTCTCTTTTTTTTTAACACCTTCCCTCAGGGTTGTTGTTTTAGTCCGTTCTATCCCTACTTCTTATTCCACATCCTTTACTCTCTTTCTTTTTAATTTGAAGATTCATTCACATTCTCCAAGTAACTCTTGTTTATTATTCTTCTACACTCTTTTTTCTTTCACTTTCACTTCCTTTTCTATTTTCTTTTTCTCAATTTTTCCCTCTTACAACTTTTCTTTGTATAATTATCTATTATACAGTATCTCTGTGTTACTCCCTCTAGCTGTCTTTCTTGTAACATTATTCTCTCTGTCTCCTTCCCTTATATACACAATTTTTTTTCTCCATTTTTTTTTTGATTCGCTTCCGGTTTGCGTACCGGGGCGCGAACCAGGAAGCGAATCAAAAAAAAAGAGAATGCAAGATTGCTAAACATTTTAGCACTTTTTTTATAAATGGGAGGTAGTTCTGAAAATAACTTTTTTTTTATTGTTTTTGTTGTTTTATATTTTTTTATTATTTTTCTGAACATTTTAAATTTTTTTTGTATTTTTTGAACAATTAAAAAAAAAATGTTTTTTTGAGGGGGAAGAACGAAAAACAGACATTAGAAACAGCTCAACAGGAGCAAAAAAAAATCACTTTTTGGGGCGTTTTGAGCACTTGTGATTTTTATATGCTCTGTTCATTAAATTTATACTCATTTTGCCGTAACAAAGTAATCCCCCACAATATATACACACTAGCTTGATGTGTGCAAAATTTGTCTGGATACTGGGGACCGTCTCCCTTGCCTCTGGTCCCGAAAGACTTTCCTGTGTTGAGGTGGTGGCCACAGGAGTTGGTGGGTTTTCACGGAGGTTACGAACCTCAGCCACACTGTAATTTATTGGATGCCACCTTTGCATGTGGCGATGCATAGTATAGTTCCCGAAGCTATACTTTTTATCTGTGCCTCGGGACAGAACTTCTTTACAAATCAGGCATGTTACATGACGGGCATTGACCTTTTTTTGGCCCTGAGGAAATGTAAAAAACTGCCAAATGAAATTGCCCTTGTGGTGGGATTTCCGGGGCTGTTCAGGCAAGAATACCCTCTCATGTACCTCCTCTTCCTCTTCTTCCTCCTCTTCCTCAGGGTTGGGAATGAACTGGGTAGGTGGTCCTTCCATCCCTAGGAGGTGGTGGTGGTGGTGGGGGTCCACCAACTGCAGCTACTATTGAAGCCATCTTTCAATAATCAAAATAGGTCTTCCTCTCACAAAGTTGAAAGTCAGAGTGAGAAAAAAGGTGGGGGCTTTCATCATTTGGAAAAAAAAAATTCTAAACCAATGAAAAGTGTTATTTTTAGGTCACATGACCTAGCCTTACATCATTAGGAAACCAAAAGTGAAATGAACCAATAAAAAGTGTTATTTTCAAGTCACATGACCTGTTACGCTTACGTTACGCGTCCCGCTACGCACCCGGAGCGCTTCCGGGGTGCTGCGCTTCGCGCCTCGGTTCGCGTTCTGGAACGCTTCCGGGTGCGCTAACGCGGCGCGTCATAAGACGCATTACGCGGCAACGCGATACGTCGCGCTTACGCGACGCGTCACAATGTTGTTTTCTAATGCGGCAGTTGCGCTAACGGAACGTTTACCGGTTCGCGGACCGGGTCACGGCAACAAATTGAGCTAACGGGAAGCTACCCGGTACGCGGACCGGTAGCGAAACAAAAAAAAATAATTAAAAAAAATATATACATAAAAATATTATATTAAAAACATATAAAATATATTTTTCGATTGAAAGAAGAATACATTTTACATCTTTTGATATTTGCTTTTAAAAAACCATTGAAATTCAATGAAAAAACCATAGGTTATAGACCATATATAGTTAGGAATTAGCATTTACAAAACCTTGAAAATTCACTGAAAAAACCATAGGTTATAGACCATATATAGTTAGGGATTAGCATTTACAAAACCTTATTTTACTCACACAAAACCATTGAAATTCGCATATATAGTTAGTTGCACTAACTATATATCGCGCACCCGCAATCCACTGCTGATGATGTCACATATTACATCATTCATGACATGGTCAGTGACATCACTGATGACATCACTGATAACAACTCAAATGACATTACTGACAACATCACTGATGACATCATTCATGTGATAATACGATCAACCTCTTCAGACTCTAATATAACCTTAGATACACTCAGTGTAAACAGACACTCACAGATTGTCACTCATCCATGGAGTTACTCATACACCTAGTCAGTCATGCAAAGAATCAATCACACCTCCATTTCCTCAACTATACAGTTATACACACCTTACTTATTCAAACATATTATAACTCATATTTACTCTCTTTTACATTCACTGATACAAGTTTTAAATGATCCATGCAGCCACTCACACATTCACTGGCTCTTATACACAGTAATTTATATATGTCAACTCTCACATGTACTGTGTTTTATATATGTACTCACTTTGACATGTAGCACTGAGATATCCATTCACTCACCAATACACTCATGCACACAGTCAACCACCCATACAGCTGTTTCCACATGCAGTTTTGAACCCATACATCTAGTGAATCAACTGTTCACACATTCCAGCCACCCACACACACACACTCACTCTCCCATACAAATACTTGGGCAACCAATCAATAACCCATATAGTTACTCATATAGCTACTGATCAACACATGCAGCAGTTTACAGAACAACAGATATAATGATGCACAAATTAAGACAGTTTAGTCACTAACCCATGCACTCAGTGAGACACATTTAATCACTCTCTCATACAGTCAGTCATGCACCTACTAAATCCTTCATCCAGACACTTATACATCCACTCATTATTCAATATATAAGACATATTTTAACTTTACAGAAAAATACAGTCACTGGATGATGTCATCAGTGATGTCATCAGTGATGTCACTGACCATGTCATGAATGATGTAATATGTGACATCATCAGCAGTGGATTGCGGGTGCGCGATATATAGTTAGTGCAACTAACTATATATGCGAATTTCAATGGTTTTGTGTGAGTAAAATAAGGTTTTGTAAATGCTAATACCTAACTATATATGGTCTATAACCTATGGTTTTTTCAGTGAATATATATATATATATATATTACCTACTGGCGGTCGCCAGTAGGTAGTTATAAGTAGGATTTTTTTCAATGCAAAATCTCAAAGTTCTATTTGGAATAACTTTGGCGCCAGTTGACGAATCTGCCTGAAAACTTCCTCAAATTTGCCTCGCGGAGCTCCGGTCCTTCCTTGAAAGTTTCGGGGGGATTTGTCAAGCGGGGGCTGAGATAAAAGGGGGGTCCCAAAACGTGTTTTCCCCATGTTAATTTCCATAGGGCGGTCGAACTCACTTTTAGCCCGAACGGCTAAATGTATTTACACAAAACTTGGCAAAATTGTAGGGACTGGTAGCCCGATGTGCCTTTGCTATGTCTCAAGATATGTGCTCCAGTGGATTTTGAGTAATTTAGGTTCAAAAAAATATATCTATCTATGGCAGCGCACCGGGGAGCGCTCCAGGCGCGCCACGCGAGGTGCGCACGGAAAGGTGATTGGCTCTCTGGTGTCTGTAAACATTCGAAACAGTCCGGAGCGGCCGCCATCTTGTGTCTCGGTAGGATCGAGACACAAGAGGTGGATAAAAAAAGGGGGAAATGACCATAAGGGGGCAGGGATAGACCCCCCTGACTCCCTAGGTTTGATGTGGGGGCCATAAAAGGGCCCAGCGGGGCAAAAACATTTTTTTTTGATTTGCGCGGGGGGAGCGCCCAGTACGCGCACCGGGAAGCGGACCGGGGAGCGGACCATGGGGAAAAAAGAATGACAGAGTTTTTAAAAATGTAGCCTTTTTTTATTAATTGGAGGTAGTTCTAAAAAGAACTGTCTTTTTCTTCTTTTTGTTGTTTTATATTTTTTTTATTTTTTTTTTAACATTTTTAACTTTTTTGGGGTTTTCTGAACAGTTTTATATTTTTTTTGTATTTTTCATGGGGAGAAATGAAAAAACAGGGAATTGAAAATGGCTCAACTGGAGCAAAAAAAAAAGAAAATAAATAATTAGGGTTTATTGGGGCATTTGTGGTTGTCCCCAGCAAGGACGATGAGCTTTACGCTCTGTTCTCCGTAGGAGATGGTCTTCCCACAATATTTACAGGTTATACGGAAATCTGCAAACCATGGCTGAATGCAAGGCATCGTCTCTCTTGCCTCTTGTCCCAACGGAGTGCGTTGCTTTCTTTTCGAGGTGGTGCTTGTAGTTTGGGGAGGGTTTCTGGCCAGTTCCCTCATCTCTGCAGCAGAATAGTTTATTGGATGCCTGCACTGCATGTGTCTAATCATTGTGTTGTTTCCGAATGAATATTTTTTATTCGGGTTCCCTCTAGAAAGTTCCATGCCACAGATTAGGCAAGTCACCTTGGCTGCATTTACTTTTTTCTTCCCCTCTGGGATCGAAAGAAACTCCCATATAATGTGTGGTCTTGGCTGGTATGGGGTATTGTGTTCTTCAAGCCATCTTCTCCTCCCCTCCTCCTCCTCCTCCTCCTCTTCCTCCTCTTGTTGACCACCAATGTAATCCTGAGGTGGTCCTCTTGGTGGTTGTGGTGGTGGTGGCCCACGGCACCCCCATGGGCAGGAAGCATTGTATTTGAAATGTAGAACATGTGCTGGTGTGTTTTACATGTCCTAATAGTGAAATACCTCTAACTTTGTTTTTCACAATTGCAAGGACTCTCTCATAGCGTAACACAAGGTTTGCTTTGAAATATCTTTTAAGTGTCATTTCTTATAAGAAGCAAATAGAAATTTGGAGATTGGGGTCACTGAACTTACAGTTTAAAAATGCATCTTTTGGTGAAGTTGGTTTTTAAATTTCGTGTTTGAAAATGCACCTTTTAGAAAGTGTTCAATTTTTTGCTTAACAATTCTGTGCCTCTGTAGAATACACATCTGGGTTGGCTGACAGTTAGGATTTTGTTCACTCACTCTAGACAGTCACAGAAAGGGATCTGAGGTGTGCCTTGCATATCCTGTTAGGCCATCACCAGGCTGATGAGCCTTCCTGAGGTAAAGTGGTGAGAGGAGTTGCCACTGACACCTGACTGAGGCTGTGCCTGTCCTCACACAAAGTGGTATCCACCTGCCTGTAGTGTGTCTGGAGTCAGATTAAGAAAAGCCACAGCCTTGTGCACTGCAAAGACTTTCCTCTGATGTTTGACTACTTTAAAGGAAGAAGAGGGTATGTGTATTGGACCAGTGACACCACAAATGCGGAACACTTCTGGACTGAGGACATTCTGCCAGGAAGAAGGGCTGGATGCTTAAGAATGGACCGCCACTCTGCCTGTTGCTTTGTTGTGCTGGCCTGCTGCTTTCTGTTTTTGTCCTGGGAGTGAAAGGACTAGACTTTGCTTTCTATATCCTGCTTCCTAGGTTCTCCAAGGGTTTGTGCATGCTTGCCTCCTGTTAAGAAGTCTCAGGGCCATCAAAGACTTCACCTACCAGTGCCTGGTCTTCCTGCTGAGAGTCATGACGTGCCAACTGGTGCAAAATTCAGTTCCTGGGCCCTTGGAAGTTTAACCAGGTGGTCTTGAAGTGAAATTCCACATATCAAGTCCCAGTGCTTGTTTTTTTGATCCATCACTACCTGCACCGAAGCCTGGTCCCAGCTCGAAGCATTGGCCGCAGCTTTCACTGCGGAACCCAGCTCACCGTCGTAACGCGTAACAAGTTCCGAGCACTGTGTCGCCAACATCTGTGTCTGACGGACACCTGCTTGCAGCTGAAGAATCGATTCAGCACCTGCCTTGTAGCTGTGAAATTGAAGCAGCACCTGCATTGTCGGTGCCGCATCAACGCCAAGCATCTGGATTATCAACGCATCGGCCCTCGACGCTGACTCTTCATCGACACCACACAGTAGTAAGGAACTGAGACCACATGTCCAGAAACCGAGACATCACTTCCCCTGCCAGTAAGAAATCGCTGCATCACCTCCCCTAGTAGTAATGACCCAATGCATCACCTTCTCTGCCAGTAAGGAACCAATGCATCACCTCCCCTGTGTAGTAAGGAACCGTACATCAGTTTCATTTTCCGGTGCCTCATCTTCCCTGCACCTTGCACTCTCTTTGATTTTTGATGCATCTAAGGTACTTTGTGCTAAAATGAACGCATCCATTGATTTCCATGGGCTAAACTTGCTTAATATTTTAAAAGTGATATCTTGACTTGCGTATGTTGGATTTTTGTTGTTTTGGTCGTGTTCTATTCAGCTCAATATTGACTATTTTTTTAAACTTGTGTGGACTCTTTTTGTGTGGATTTTTGATTATATAGCGCAAACTAGACCCAAAGGTATGAGAGCACTTCACATGAGCACCAGTTATGTTGCAGACAGAGAAATTCATTCTTGTGAGGCACAGGGCGATTACGTGATTTGCCCAGAATCACAGAATGTTGAGCGTCCCTGCCGAGACTCGAATCACATTCCCCAGCTCTGAGGTCGATCGCCCTAGCTGTTAGGCCACATTCTCTCATGTGTTTTCACTGTATTACAGGGTGTGTATGTACAAATGCTTTACACATTGCCTCTGAGATAACTGCTCATGCCAAGCTCACAAGGGGGTTAGCAGGGGTTATCTTAGCTTTGTGACTCCCATCCCCTAACTAGATTGAGGGTCCCTACTTGGACAGGGTACAAACCACTGCAAATTAGAGGCCCATTTCAATCTGTATCAAAGGCACACCAAAGATCAAGTGGCATTTGATTCAATAGTTTGTGTATAAGCTCCCATGTGGTGATCAATGCTAGAAGTGCCACAATCAGAACACAAATTATTTTAATAGTCTTGTAGAAGGTTATTTTCGTATATAACTGTGAATTTTGCCCAAACATACATCATTTTCCTTAGTAGATGCTATCGGATACTGGCTAATGTTTAAAGAAATCTGTGGGGTCCAGGGCTTGTTTTTCGTTATGTAGAAGGTTTTTAATTCACATGGCAAAATTAATTTAATCAAGGAGTGGTTACTGATACCTCTGGCAAGCCTGGTTGCAGAGCTTTTAAGGGGACTGTTCTTGAATGTATGAGCTGGACTTGGTTTCCTGCTGAGCCACAGCCTTTTTGTTGTTTTGCTGAAATCTTCAAGGATTAAGTGGTTGAAGAAGAGGTTGGTATGGTGTTTCGACAATCATGTTATGTTATGTTATGTTAGGTTTGCTTATAAAGTGTACATGTAACTTCTATAACAGCTCCAAAGATTGGCTAAACCCAGAGTGGAAGGCGTCAGACTTCTAAAAGAGCCAGGCCTTGAGGGATTTCCTATACTATTTAAAGTCAGTACATGCACCTGATGCAGTGGAAGCTGATTCCAGTGCTGTGGGGCTAAATGTGAGAAGAAGCACCCACCATACCTGTTAGCGCGAATACGCTGAGGAAGTAGCAGGATTTTGCCACTGGATCTAAGACACTGAGCAGGGGCATACGCTGTAGTTTACCCTGCAGATAGGGTGGCCCACTACTAAGCATGGGCAGAATTTGCGAATTCGAGGTATACGTGAATTCGTAATCGCGATTCGCAAAAATCCACCAAATTCCACGAGCTTGCAAATTCGCATGCAGTCGCAACGGTCGTGAACATGTTGTTTCCACTTAACCAGCCTGCTCGCGATGCCTTTTTCTTGTTTCGGGTCGCAATGACGTGTTCGCGAGCACTGCGTACCTCGGCCAGCTACCAAAGTCTTGCAACCCACGCGAACAGGGAGGAAAACTCATCAGCGAACGCAGAATCATGGTGAGTCACTGCCGCGTGGGCGAGATGGTATTTTTGAAGCGCGAACAAGAGAAAAAAAATCCGCCAACTCGCGAATTGCGGATTTTTGGGAAATTTCGCGCGATTCGCGGATCGCCAAATTGCCAAAAATTCGCAATTTCCACGAGCGGAAATATTTTCCGCCCAAACGTACCCACTGCCATACAAACACAAATAAGTGAGATAAAAAAACATAATATAAACGCAGCAAAAGCGGGCATCCGAAAAAAAAGAGAAAAGAAAAGGGAACAACATTTTATACCAAAAAACAATAACTGTCAACTTTTATGCTTTAAATCCAGTCAGTGACAGCGGCCCAAATCATAGCTTCCATTGCGCTCTTCCTTCTCCCCTTAGTCTTATATATGGCTATTTCCAACTTATACATAGCGAGTAATCTTGCCCGCCAGCTTGCAAGTGACGGGGGATGAGGGTTGATCCAATCCGTCGTAATACATGCACGCACCACTGCCATACAAATAAACAAAAAAGATATCATTGCTTTGGACCTTTTATGAGCCACAGTGTCTTAATTAACGCCAATCAATCCCAATTCCCCAGTTATTCACACTGGTGATCCCATTATTAAAGCTAAGAAGCATTCAATAGACAAAAATAAATCCGCCAATTTGGGGCATGAAAAGAACATATGAACTGCATCAGCAGCAAATAAACCACCCCTGTTGCATTTAGTCCCAGCTGATGTCCCCAATTTAGAGATATTCCGTGGGGTATAATACAAATCATAAATAGCCATGTAGTGTTGAGCACGGATCGTCCCGGTCATCAAAACTTGATTCGCCAAAATAAAAGATTCAATAATATTAATTCCCTCTTGATTTATCTTCATTACCCACTTCTGTTGACATTACTCTACATCATCTGGAAGTACCTCAATCAAATAGCAGTAGAATTGACTGATGGGTATTCTTTTTCCGATTCTCTTAATTAGAGCAAATTTTCTAAGTTGATGTTCTAGACCAGTGCCTAACGTGCTCTGGTAGCTACGAATTTGGAGGTATTTAACGAATTCAGGCTTTGCCAGGCCATATTTTGCGTGGCTACCATTCCAGTAGTCCAGGCGGCTCATTATGAGGGCCTAGACTAGGGATTTTCTTGTTTGCATGGCAGCCACTGGACTCCAAAACAGGATCCAGCGAATACGCTAACATGTTCCCTCATGGAGAGAGTTTCATCAACTAAGATTCCCAGGTTTTTGCTGTTGCTCTTAAGATGGGAGCTGGGCCCAGGCCATGAGGCCACAATCCTCCGACCACAGAGAACGAGCTTTTCTGAAGAGCACAATCTAAATTTTGCTTGTGTTTAGCTGGAGACAGTTAGACTGCATCCAGGGAGTGATCTTATCCATACAGTTCCGGAATCTCTCTTTAGTAGAGTTCGGATTAGGTCCCATTGTGATAATAAGAGATGACCTCAAACCCAAAATATTTAATCACGTGGGCCAGAGGGTCCACATAGATGTTAAAATCAGGGTTGATATTGGACAATTTAGACGCCTTTATTCATTTTTAACTCTAGTTAGTTTTCCAAGGTGTTTTAACTTTTTTAATTAAATGCTTTGCCAGAGAGTCACATAGTTCATGAGGGTTCATGGTTTTGAAATTCAGTAATAATTGTAGTTCTGTTGATGTGCAGATGGCTTCTGAGGTATGATTAGAATAGTGGAAACTTTTTGAATTTTTGAAGGTGGTTTTGTAAATTCAAAAATGGTATTTGAGTGCAAGTCTGCCAATGTATTAAGATTTTTTACAGGGCTTTTAGTATAATTTAATTTATTATAGGGTTTTAGGGCTCAGATGTCAGCCAGCCTGTGTGGATTACTCAATGAAGGAAATAAGCTTTTCAAAGATTGTTGTGATCCTAAGGTGGAACTGGTATTATTGGTTTGGTAAGTATAGAAGTAGATTGTTGAATTTTAAAGGAGGATATGTGAAGTTATTTCTAATGTTGACACTTATTATATGTGTTTTGGAGATAGCCATCGATGTCATTTGGGGTAGTCAGGGGTCTCAACTGTGACCTCTAGCTTGCTCCCTGCTACTCCTGACATGTTCTTTGCAAACATTGGCTTCCGAAGGGGCTAAATCCTACAACAGATAAAAACATATACAAAGCAATCCCCTAAGTCGCAAAATAGTGTTTGAGCGCTACATTCAGTTCCGGAATGTCTGACAATATCGACTGAGAGAAAATCAACCTACAGAAATATCCACTCAAGAATATCGAAGTCAAGAATATCGACATCCTATCTCCATTATGGTGAGTACAAAAATATTGAAAAAATAATATTGATGTCAAAAATATCGTTGTTAAAAATATTGTTTTTTTTTAGTTAAAAAAATAATGTAAAATAAAGTAAATAATACATATAATTAAAATAAACAGTTACAAATGTTTTAAAATGTTTAAAAATGATAAGTAATATATATATAATGTAAAAATAAATTAAACATATACATATAATATACAATATATATTTACTAATCATTTTTTATAATTAATTTAATAACTTATACATGTTTTAAATATCATATACATTATAAATACATCTATACACATAAAACAATAATATAACATATATATATCTATAACAATTTTTATTTAATTCATTTTTTTAAACTCTTTTTAATATTAATTATATACTACTTTAACTAAAATAATACAAAAAATATTACATAGCAGAGTTAATAAAATTACTATTCCAACTCCAAACAGTGCAACAGTAGGGAAAATGTTGGATAGCATAGGGGTAAAAATTACTATTCCCACTCCAGTGAGTGCAACAGTAGGGAAAGTGTTGGATAGTGTAGGGGTACAAATTACTATTTCCACTTCAGTGAGTGCAACAGTAGGAAAGTGTTGGATAGCGTAGGGGTTAAAATTACTATTCCCACTCCAGAGAGTGCAACAGTAGGAAAAGTGTTGGATAGCGTAGGGAAAAAATTACTATTCCCACTCCAGTGAGGGCAACAGTAGGGAAAGTGTTGGATAGCGTATGGGTTAAAATGACTATTCCCACTCCAGTAAGTGCAACAGTAGGGAAAGTGTTAGATAATGTATAGGTTAAAATGACTATTCCCTCTCCAGGGAGTGTAACAGTAGGGAAAGTGTTGGATAGCGTAGGGGTAAAAATTACTATTCCCACTCCAGTGAGTGAAACAGTAGGGAAGGTGTTGGATAGCATAGGGGTTAAAATTACTATTCCCACTCCAGAGAGTGCAACGGTAGGGAAAGTGTTGGATAGTGTAGGGGTGAAAATTACTATTCCCACTCCAGTGAGTGCAACAGTAGGGAAAGTGATGGATAGCGTAGGGGTTAAAATTACTATTTCCACTCCAGTGAGTGCAACAGTAGGGAAAGTGTTGGCTAGCGTAGGGGTAGAAATTACTATTCCCACTCCAGTGAGTGCAGAAGTAGAGAAAGTGTTGGATAGCATAGGGTTAAATATTACTATTTCCACTCCAGTGAGTGCAACAGTAGGGAAAGTGTTGGATAGCTTAGGGGTTAAAATTACTATTCCTACTCCAGAGAGTGCAACAGTAGGGAAAGTGTTGGATAGCAAAGGGGTTAAAATTACTATTGCCACTTTAGGGAGTGCAACAGTAGGGAAAGTGTGTTGAAAAGCATAGGGGTAAAATGTAATATTCCCACTCTAGTGAGTGCAATAGTAGGGAACGTGTTGGATAGCGTAGGGGTTAAAATTACTATTCCCACTCCAGAGAGTGCAACAGTAGGGAAAGTGTTGGATAGTGTAAGGGTAAAAATTACTATTTCCACTCCAGTGAGTGCAACAGTAGGGAAAGTGTTGGCTAGCGTAGGGGTAAAAATGACTATTTCCACTCCAGTGAGTGCAGAAGTAGGGAAAGTGTTGGATAGCATATGGTTAAAAATTACTATTTCCACTCTAGTGAGTGCAACAGTAGGGAAAGTGTTGGATAGCGTAGGGGTAAAAATTACTATTCCCACTCCAGTGAGTGAAACAGTAGGGAAGGTGTTGGATAGCATAGGGGTTAAATTACTATTCCCACTCCAGAGAGTGCAACAGTAGGGAAAGTGTTGAAAAGCATAGGGGTAAAATTTACTATTCCCACTCTACTGAGTGCAATAGTAGGGAACGTGTTGGATAGCGTAGGGGTTAAAATTACTATTCCCACTCCAGAGAGTGCAACAGTAGGGAAAGTGTTGGATAGTGTAAGGGTAAAAATTACTATTTCCACTCCAGTGAGTGCAACAGTAGGGAAAGTGTTGGCTAGCGTAGGGGTAAAAATGACTATTTCTACTCCAGTGAGTGCAGACCTAGGGAAAGTGTTGGATAGCATATGGTTAAAAATTACTATTTCCACTCCAGTGAGTGCAACAGTAGGGAACGTGTTGGATAGAAAAGGGGTTAAAATTACTATTGCCATTCTAGGGAGTGCAACAGTAGGAAAAGTGTAGAATAGCATAGGGGCAAAATGTACTATTCCCACTCTGGTGAGTGCAACAGTAGGGAAAGTGTTGGCTAGCGTAGGGGTAAAAATGACTATTCCCACTCCAGTGAGTGCTGAAGTAGGGAAAGTGTTGGATAGCATAGGGGTAAAAATTACTATTTCCACTCCAGTGAGTGCAACAGTGGGGAAAGTGTTGGATAGCGTAGGGGTTAAAATTACTATTCCTACTCCAGAGAGTGCAACAGTAGGGAAAGTGTTGGATAGCAAAGGGGTTAAAATTACTATTGCCACTCTAGGGAGTGCAACAGTAGGGAAAGTGTAGAATAGCATAGGGGCAAAATTTACTATTCCCACTCTGGTGAGTGCAACAGTAGGGAAAGTGTTGGCTAGCGTAGGGGTAAAAATGACTATTCCCACTCCAGTGAGTGCTGAAGTAGGGAAAGTGTTGGATAGCATAGGGTTAAAATTACTATTTCCACTCCAGTGAGTGCAACAGTAGGGAAAGTGTTGGATAGTGTAGGGGTTAAAATTACTATTCCTACTCCAGAGAGTGCAACAGTAGGGAAAGTATTGGATAGCAAAGGGGTTAAAATTATTATTGCCACTCTAGGGAGTGCAACAGTAGGGAAAGTGTTGAATAGCATAGGGGTAAAATTTACTATTCCCACTCTAGTGAGTGCAATAGTAGGGAACGTGTTGGATAGGGTAGGGGTTAAAATGACTATTCCCACTCCAGGGAGTGCGACAGTAGGGAAAGTTTTGGATAGTGTAAGGGTAAAAATTACTATTCCCACTCCAGTGAGTGCAACAGCAGGGAAAGTGTTGGATAGCGTTGGAGTTAAATTAACATACTTATTAATTAAATCATTTTTGAAAAATAAATAACATGCACAAAATTAAATTGAATTAGAAATTAATAACAACTTACAATAAAATAAAATTAATATTTATTGAAATAAAATTAAACTACTTCCCACCCTATTCCCCCATGAACAAACAATCCGCTCCACATAGAAATAAACATAATTCATGTAATTATCAGTTAGTAAATTAATAAAATTAATTATCAATTGATAATAAATGAACAAAAAATTAACAAACAAATAATAAATAATAATACATTAATTCTAATTAACATATTTATAAATTGATCATTTATAAAAAATAATTACCAATTAATAACTAATTAACAATAAAATTATTATCAATAAAAATAAATAAAAAAATATTAATTAATGTATGATCATTAAATTACTGCCCAATCTATTCCCCTATAAACACACAACCCGCTAAACATAAAAATGAACATAATTAATTTCATTATCAATTACTCAATTAATAAAATGTAATTACCAATGAATAATTAATTAACAATAAATTAATTAACAATAACAACAAATAAGCCGAATAATACATTAATTATAATTAATATGATGATACATTAATCAATTAATACAAATAAATTACCAATTAATAATTAATTAACAATACATCCATAATCAATACCAATGAATAAAAACATATTATTTATTTAATTGTAATTACATTACTTCCCACCCTATTCCCCTAAAACCCACAACCCACTCTGATACTAAAACTCAAAATTTACTTTTAAAAAATTACACATTTGTAAACATTTAATACCTTTATTTAAAAATAATAAAACTACAATACAAAAAATGTTAAACATACATATAAAATACATACCACTAATATAAATATCGATATTATTCACAACAACATTTTTGCTAACGATATTCCTTACTTCGATATTATTTACATCGATATTACTTACTTCGATATAAAAAAACAATATTACTTACCTTAAGGTCGATATTATGGTCAGCGATATTCTTAACATCGATATTCTGTCCCTACGATATAAAAAACTCGATAATACTGTATGTTGATATAAAAAATCGATATTTTGACTTCTCATCTCCTTTCTGAAGGAGAAGCAGAAACTCATCAGATATATGAAAATGTAAGTGCAATGAGGCAATAAAAGTACACAATGCAATCAGAGGCTTACCTCTGGAAAAACATTTACATCACAAACAATTAAGTAGCATAAGACATGATTTAGAGGGGAAGTACTGGCCCTTTATCACTGTTTGCAGTTGAAAGTGCGCAGAATCCTAAAATCAGCAAATATAGGGTCCAGAAAAAGGCAAAGAATCTGAGGTGACCATGAAGAAAAGGCAGATTTTTCTACAATAGTCACTGAACTTTTGTTTCAATCTGATTTTTGTACCAAGAAACCTGAGTTTATGGCCAGACCATTGTATCTCTTACTATGGAATCTGAATTGTGAAATATGACTACCAGGTATTCGCCCTTGGATTTAACTGCTATACAAACCGATTGAAGGTTTCTGGTAGTTAGACTTTATTAAATATTTATACATTGTTTAAATTAATCTTAACTTTTAAGTGTCTACTTTTAATTTTGGCTCCAAATTGATAGTGATTTATTCACATTCTTCATATATCTGTTTAATAGCTACACTTCATCCAAAATATTAAGTTCATTATATTTAAAAGGTACAACCCATCTACTACGTTATTTCAAGTGCTCAAAGCACATCCAAAAATAACTCTCCTACTGAATCGAAAAATACACAGATAAAGATAAATATGCAAGTATTTGTTTTTACATCTCAACTCGCAATTGCAAGGAGAAATAATTGTATTTTGTGTTCATTATTATAATATTTTTTTTTATATTTGTGCTATAGCCCCTTCTAAGTTTACACAACTTATTATATTTTTGGTATTGCATTTTTAGAGTAATTCAGGAACTTAATTTGACGGAAACAATTAGTCTCCATTTGATTTGATGTGCATTTATGTTTTCGAAAATTATTTGCTGAAGGAAAGACAAGTCCCTACATTTCTGGCAGTGATTAATATTAGTTTGGCTTTTGGGTTTTACTTTTGGATTAGACAAAACTGACTACAAAAACTCTTATTGCAACATAGTGAGTTTCTCTAATGTGTCATAGTTGTGGTCAGTAGAATTAGATTTACTGGGTAGAAATGCAGTCACAAATTGCTAAATTGCTGCGAAATATTTTCTCAAAGGTCACAACGTAATGTTCAGATCGTTTTTCGCGTATCTTGGTGAAGAAATCTACATCCGAATAGTTATGCTTTGTCCAAGAGATAGCTCTGGTGACTAATTTGGAATGTCAGCGCTCTGTACTTCCTTCTGTGCTTTTACAGTTTGCATTACAAAAATATGCTCGGAAAAGGGCAGATAGAAGGGTAGGAGCTGTTCATTGCGTTTGTCATTCTCAAACAGCAATTTCACATCATTCTAAATCAACAGTTGTGGACAGTCTTTCATAATCTGCCAAAAAAGCAGTGTACGATAAGAATATACGTCTGATGCCATAGTCAAGGCTCTCAGTACAGCTTCAGGAGCCGATATCTGATCCTTGCAGTGGCGGTGCGTCCATTCATCGTTTACATAAATTACAAATATCAAATAACAAATTCTTTGTTCTACTTCTGACGCTAATTCCAATCAGGACTCCTGATTGGAATTAGCATCAGAAGTAGAACGAGGGACGCTGATGGGGGTGGGGCTGCGGCAGCGCTCAGGGTTTGAGTGACAGCACACTAGACAGCAATAGTCCGCATGTTCGGTTTTGGGCTGGTCATTTTTACGAGCAGCCCGAACATGCGCACTAGCCGTCCCCTTCGAAGAGCGAGGGTTGCTTCTTCATGCCGCAGCCCCCGGTCTCCTAATGGAAGGAAGCTTCCCTGCTCAAGCCAATCCTGGCGCTGCTGGAGCAGCATCTGGATTGGCTGAGAGGGGCTGCCAGCCACTCCAGTGACGCAGAAGACGTTGAAGGCTCCAATGCATGACCCCTGCACAGCAGCAGAGGCGGTGCAAACCAATATGGCCAGGTAAGTATTGTTTTTTTTACTTTATTTTTTAAACCCCCCACCCAGCCCCCATTCCCACAGGACCCCCCCCTGCCCCCCCCCCTTGAGTATTGTTAGCCGCGACTGCCATAGCTGGCTTTATTTCTTTGGAACAGTGTTTGCAGAAGTTTTGTCAACAACTCTGTGTCGTGGCACTGGGCCACCTGAAATGCTTGCCTTCTGTACAACTCTTTTGTCATAGATTTATGTTTTTGTAAAGATAAAAATTGTTCTGATTAAAGCCAGCAATCACTCCGCTTCTCGTGCAGCATTTGCAAACATAATTACCTCACAATTAATCTTTTTTTTACAAAATAGAGTCACAGGTCACTTCTTCACGCAATAACACTATCCCGACAGGGGAACATCACTTACAACGCATTTTTTACAACGCACTACCATTACATCGCAACCATTACAACGCATACCATTACAACGCATTGCGCTGGGGGGCGCTCTAGGATAGGGAATATATTTAATTTACTATCCAACACCTTCCCTGCTATCCACGGGGACTGGAGTTGGAATAGTAAATTAAATAATTCACTATCCAGCGCCTAAAAGCATTATGCGTTGTAATGGACTGTGTGGTAAAAACCGCATTGTAAAGGCATGCGATGTAAAAGCATGCGTTGTAGTGACACCAATCCATCCCGACATGCCCTTTATGCATTGCTAAACAGACAGCATTATTTCTACTGGGAAGGGAGCTGGCGCGCAATGGGAACCTTCGACGTCACATGCGACATTCTGCTTGCACAGGCTTGTTTGTGGTGTTGTTTTTCAAGTCTGAAAGGATTTGGAAGAGGGAAGCCAAGGTATCTGCAGCTATTATTTCTGTCCCTTTCATCCCGCGGTAAGGCAGTGCTAGCGGTAAGGCAGTACTTAGCAAGAGAGGAGTTCGGGCATATTGTCCTCTGCAGTACAAGCCTGTACTTTGCGGCACAGGCTTGGCCAAGAACACCGAAGATCAGTTTATTGTCATTGTAGGTTTGACGAAGGCAAGACGTGACATCACAAGTCAGTGTGGTTAAATGTGCGCGTGCGCTGTCTGAACCCAACAAGCGTGAGCTGCATAAAGTCGAGAGACAGCGGTCTTGTTTACACCGTCATTAGTAGCCCTCTGAAGTTTAGGACGGAAGTAAAGGCAAGGTTCTTCACTAACAAGACATTGTGTAAAAATGTAACACATACTAAAGCATGCACAAAAAAGGCGAAATGTTCTAATTTCTCAAACAAAGTCATTTTGCATCTGTGCTGCAGCGCACAAATATGCATCCAGTGTGTGAGAACGTTCTCAGTTTGTCTGTGCATTTACGTATGTCGTACTACCATATGGCCTACCAACATGCAGTATCCACTCCTTGACAGCCTTCGCCTCTTCCCTCTTTCCCCTCTCACTCCGGTCGCCTTTGGGGGCACCCATTTACCTACTGAGTTGCTACACTCTCCTTGTCAGTCCATCGCTACCAATAACCAGCCATTCCTTGTCTACCAGCTGCCGCTCAGTTTCTCAGGCCCATGCTGGAAAAACTTTCACAAAGTCTTTTCTACTTTGGCGCTCTGATACTTGGTAGTTTTCGTTACTTTAGGGACTTGCGGATTAAAGTACCAGGTTGCAAGGTGAAACAAGCATTGGCATAGCCAGTAGGTCTCACATTTGGGACCTTATAAGTGTTTATCCATGCAACTGTTTGTGTTCTTGCACCAAGGATATTCTGCTGCATAACGAAATACTTATAGGGTCCAAAAAGCGAGACCTATTAGCTATGCCAATGCTTGTTTGTTTTTTGTTGCTGTTTTGTTTAAGTTGCTAGATCTACAATAGCAGGACATGGTTTTTGTTAACAGTTCTTTGCATCAAATGAACTTGTTTTCATTGCTCTGAATGTTGTTTCCATTCTTGTTGTAGGAAGCAGTCATTCCCGGGGGTGTGGGGGTTGCCTAGCTGTGCGCATGCGCCGAACTTTGCAAATGAGAAAAAGCCTGGTGCAGGCGCAATTTGGAGTGAGTGAGCCCCAGCCAGCATGACTCACTCACACAGGAGTTCATGTACTGCACCTGCATACTCAGCATGGTTTAAGGAAAGTCAACCCACTCCCTCCCAGGCATCAAACACATATTTACCAAGACACTCTGAGAAGAGCCTGCTTACTGCACTGACGGCTGATTGTGTGTGTGCCTGGTGAAAGCGTGCACTGATGGCTGGTGATGTGTGTGCCTGGTGGCAGTGTACACTGAGAGCTGATGGCGTGTGTGCCTGGTGGAAGCGTGTACTGACAGATGGTGGCATATGTGCCTGGTGGAAGCGTGCACTGATGGCCGGTGGCGTGTGTGCCTGGTGGAAGCATGCACTGACAGCTGGTGGTGTGTGTGCCTGGTGGAAGCGTGCACTGATGGCTAGTGGTGTGTGTGCCTGGTAAAAGCATGCACTGACTGCTGGTGGTATGTGTGCCTGGTGGAAGCAGGAGCATTCACAGCGATAGAAGACACAAATGCAACTGAAGAAGAGGGAGGGGGAAAATGGAGGTGGGAGTGCAAGCAGTGTAGCCTGATTACAGCAATAAAAACAAAGATGGCAGCTGTGCACTTGCACGCTCTCATGAACGCAAGCTGGAGGTCAGCAAAAGCCTCTGGTGGCACTTTTTAAAGTCACTTACTAAATGTCTCAAAGACGAGACCTAAAAAAGCATGACTAGGTGAGATGCTTGTGCAGAGACCTGGGAAATTTGAGACCTATAGCCAAGAAAGGAAAAACACTGGAATCTGTTTGTGAGAACTGCAGGCAGAGCCAGCTCTAAGTTTGAAAGCGGTGTGTGGGTATTTTTTTTATCTGAATTTAGCCAATTAGTTGCCACAACAGGGTGCTTATTCATGTAATAACAATGAATTCTTGGTGTGGGTCAGCTGCCCGCTTTGTTGCTGATTGTAATCTGGCAGTACCTGGTAAAATAAGGGGAGTAAGGTGATGGTGAGTGAGGCGAGAATGCCTAAGAGTTACAAGATGGAATGTTTCCCCTCAGGTTGTTCCTGTGTCTGACATGGTAGGTATAACTTCAGTTGAATTGTTGTGCACTGACGTTGGCTGGTGGCCACTTTGTAATGCTGTTTTGAATATTGAGTCTAGGTGTATTTCATGTGTAACCAAAACCTCTACATACGCACAGGATGAGCAAAATCTAACAGGCTCAGGTCACTTGTTTTTTACTCAGTTCACAGAGCTCCTCTGTGCCACTTTAACATTTTTCAGGGACTTTTTCCTTGGATGGGATGGGGGGCATCCAGTGAGTTTTGTAGAGGGCTAGAAAAGCCTCCCTGAAGAGGCAGGTTTTCATTTTTTCCTTGGGCACTGCCAGGTGGGAAGGATCCTAGGTTCTGGGCAGAAAGCATTCCAGGGCTATTCTTCACACCTTTTGGTTTGCTTGAAAATGCACCATTTGCCCACTCTTTTTTCAAAAACTATCTCAGGGGGAACGCCCCCCCCCCCGAGCCCCCGTAGGTGGTTCAGGCTTGCTTGCTGCAGTGAAGTACGACAACTGTTTTGTGCGCCACGATTTTAAAATATCACCAGCTTCATCTGGATCCTTGGTTTGCTGACAAAATTGCAGATGCAAAACCAATAATATAAACTACTCCCAATCTGGATTGGGCGCCCCTTTCATGTTCGCTTGAAATTCCTGTTCACAAAGGGTACTTTGCAAGTCGAAAAGTAATTTCCCTCTTAGCCATTGTATGTTACTGTTGCCTTTTACAGATCGCAACACCTGTGATGTTATGAAATTCAGGGACGCAACTCAGGCCCCTGCAGCCCCCGTGATGCGGGGGGGCCCCATGCTCCAGGGGCCCCCTCCCTCTCAGCAGAGGGAGACAGCTTCGCCTGCAAGCAAGCCTCTTCAGTGACAGTCTTCACAAATAAAATGGTGCTCCTGGGCGCACGGCCTCCCCAAGTCCCCATAAATTAAACTGTGCCGTACACGCCACAGTGACGGCCTCTAAGCCTTTGAGTCTTTCTTCCCTCTCTTTCTGTCTCGGTGCTCCCTAGTGAAAACCGAGACTTCAAGAAACAGGTATTACCCTCTCTTTCCTCCGTTCGTTTATTTGCTCCCCTGTGAAATGAATCCAAAAAAGAAAACCATTTTTGCTGGAAACATTGTCTTTTTCTGACACAAGTGCAGCCTCAGGGTGGAGAGAAATAAAACATTCCAAATGTGAAAAAAAAAGTAATAATAATGAAAGCAAGACAGAGTGGTTGCAAGGTGGCCAGATTGATTTATTTACACCTAGACACATTAGCGCCACTTTACAGCGTTTGCCAGTGAAGTGATACTTTTTTCTCCTCTCTCTTTGAACAACATTGTTTTCCCTGTGTGGGAAAGTGCACCTTGCCTGGAGGTACTGAAATACCTGCTTGATGGGTGAATTGAAAACAAAATGTGTACAGCGACTGTGTGTTTACGAATGTGGTATTTTTAAACCATACTGCCTATGTTTTGCAAGGATATAAGCAAGGGGCACTGAAACGGGTCCCTCCCGTGCCCTGTAGTCATGGCCTTACCTGTTCATGCAAAAGCACTAATTTCAGAATAATGAGTGTAAAAGGAAAAAAGTAACCATGTTGTTATTGCTTACATTTCACATGCTTTACTTATCTTGCCTACCCTATGAGTGTGAGCTTTTTCTAGGATGTTGTTGATTTTTTTAGGCAGCATATCGCTCTTGTCTAGTGCGTAAATAGAATTGAGTCACATCCAGGTTTTTATAGAGGGTCAGTGCAGTGCAAGTTTCTCTAAATGGGGCAGTATAGTGTTCAGTGGGGGAGAGGATGTAGCGCTATGGTCAGAGTTGCTGAAGTTGAACTGGTGAACCAGGTTCAGCCTTAATGACCAGGCTCCCAGACCACTCTCCTGAGGGAGCACATTCCTGTGCTACACCTTACAAGGCGCTGCATGATATTAAAAACCCTGGTGTCTTAGCACAAGCAGGTGGACCCTAGCTGTGGCTAGTGTGGATTAACCTTGAAGGCCTATCCACCACTATCCATGAAGTTCACCTCCAGCCTTGGGGACAGACCTATGAAGCAGCACACCATAGAGTGCCAGTGACTCTGTCACTGAGGTCACAGGACCCTTGAGCAGGGTTGCTCCAGGGCAGTGCGACCGCACTGGGTGCTAACTTCAGGTGGGGGCATTGTGTTTGTAAGTATAATATGGTTTTAAAAGCACTTGCTGCCTTCTTTCTGCCCTCCAACATTTTTGTTGAAAGTGGCCTACCCCCCTTATGGCTGCTAGGACTCTGACATGCATCAACGCAAAGTGGTATTCCTTTATAACATTTTAATCATGCATAATAGAAATTCAAATGATCAAAGTTCATAGATCATTCATTTGACATTTTACATTTCATTGCAAATTGCTTCAACGCTGTACACATTACATCTATACTACTATCATAAAGAGAGAACTGTGTCCTTTGAGCCAGGTAAACTCGAAAAGTACACCACCAATCCAAACACCCAATACATGTTTGAAAACGTCAGTACAAGCAGAAGGACATAGGCTATATAAATTTAAAAAATAAACGTTATTTACAAAATTTATATTAAAAAAAAGTAGTCCCTCCAAAGTAGCGCCGGCCACGACGTGCATGCTCACATCAGGAGCACTGGGAGGAGCTGCGTCCGAGGAGCTGCAGACATGGTGCGGGGGAGGAGCGGTGACCTGAGGAGCAGGGGACAGGCCAGCGGTGGTGCGAGCCGCGGAGAGGCGGACAGGCGGTGAGGAGCAGAGCGTCGAGGAGCGGTGAACTGAGGAGGGGCGGTTGAGGTAAGGCTCCGGGGACAATGTTGGGGCAGGCGGGTGTCGGGCCAGGCGGGGGACGGGGAGTTACAACAACACAGGCGGTGAGAAGCAGAGAGGCGAGGAGTGGTGAACTAAGGAGCGTCGGCTGAGGTAAGGCTCAAGGGACAATGTCGTGGCAGGCGGGGGTCGGGGCAGGCGGGGGACAGGGACTAACAAGGTGACGGGTGGAACATTTTGCAGGTAGTACTGTCCGACCTCCATTGACTCAGGCCAGGCGGGGGTCGGGCCAGGTGGGAAAACAGTTTCAATTTCAATCAATGACCCAATGCATTTCTGAACCTATTGTTCCTTCGTCTGGGTTCTGTTGACAAGAAAATAAAATAAAGGGAACATATTAAAATGATGCCGAATTGCTGAATATTTAGATTTTCAATTTAGAGGGTTTTTAGATCACGAAAACGATCACTCATGTGATCCTAAAGGACAACTTTCTTATTTAAAACATTTATCAGAAGGTCCTTGTATCAACCTGGGATTTTCAAGAATATCATTCTTACCTAATTTGAGAAATATGGTGTTCAAGAACACGCGAAATGCCAAATGATAGATCCAACACTGTTAGAATCTGTATATGAATGAACATATGCAGCGTTTTAACACAGTGTTAAGTATCCATTTACATTATAATTTCTTAATCTGCTTCGGTTTACCTGTCTACACAGTGATTTAGAATGTGGGATTAAAGTGGCAACCTGAAAAATTTAAACAGGACATGTTCAAATTTCAGTTTTCAATGTTATAGAGAGTTAACAGCAGCAGAACGCTTTAAGTAACTCACCTGCGTGAGTTGAGAACTGTTCGCGGTATTCAAATGAAGACGTGGTCCCATGAACACGATAGCTAAAGGTGAAAATCGACCAGTTTAGGCTTATTACGAAGTCATGTTTAAACTGATTTATTAATTATAACGATTCAAATCGGCCTGTAAACAACTTACCCATGGATACGGGAATTGTCAAGAAGCAGCTTTTCTCCTTCTTGTGCGGCCATTGAAGGAAAGTCCTTTTTTTTTATTCATTCACACAGTCTATATCAGTAAAAACTGACAGAGGACTGGTGTGATTACAAACTAAGAGTGAGCGAGCTGTGCACGAACGGCACTTAGACTGATAGAGACGAGTTTGTCTTAATGGACACTGACAAAGGACTGTTCGAGTTGTGAAAATACGAGGGCTGAAAACGAGCTATAGCCACTAGAAACAAAGTGAATAGTAGTCACTCGAGAAGGACTACGATATAGGGTTTTATTTTTGTAGGGATTTGATCAAAACTTTATTGTTCTCGCATATTTATTGCAGAGGAATGATGAACAATATTTAAACTCTTGTTGAACTAGAGGACATTAAAGCAATGAATATCGCGTGGATTTAGTGTTTTTAGAAACCATTGGGTACATTTTTGAATAAATCATTAAAGAAATGAGCTTTTACAATTCATATAATCCCAAGTACATCAAGAAAGCATACATGTGAAATATTGACATTTGATATTATAAACATTTGTATCCAATGTCCTGATTGAATGAAAGTTCAATTGTGTAAGACTGATCTAATTTCAGGTTAAAACACTTATGTGAAGTGATGCAGTGAAACTGTGTGTGTTGATTGTGGATCTCAGACTACAATTAGAGGTTTTTTCAGAGGAAACATGCCATTTCTAGTTTGTCATTGAGTCCTGATGGTGCGAGGGTTTGTAATTTCTTTATCCAGAAAACTTCTCGTTGAAGCAGGATTTTGGTATTGTCTAGTCCGAGTCTTTGTGGTACTAATTCAATTTGGAACTTCAGTTGCGCAATTGAATGTCGATGTTCTATCCAGTGCATTGCTAATGGTGATGTCGTACTCTTATTCCAAATCCTGCTTTTGTGTTCAGAGAGTCTTATTTTTATTTTCCTCTCAGTCTTGCCCAAATATATGAGTCCACACGGGCATTTTATCATGTAGACTAAATGTTCTGAGTCGCAGTTCGCCGTGTGTCGTAACTCAATTTTTTCTCCAGTTCTTGGATGTAAGAGTATGTTTCCAATTATAGCATTATTACAATTCTTACAATTCCAACATTTACTTGTACCTTTATAGGAGCTTTGTTTAGCCAAATGCGGTTGTTTAATGCATTTGGAAAATAGTTCTTTTAGATTTTGTGCCCGTTTATAGGCGAACAGTGGTTTGTCCTTGAATAAGGATCCGAAGTCACTTTCTGTTTCTAGTATTTCCCATCTTTTGAGGATAATTTTCTTTATATCTCTTGATGCTGATGATTATTTCAAGACAAATACCATTCTTTTGCTTGGTTCTTTTCGTTTTTTTTCAAGAAGTGAGGATCTTGACATTGCAACTACTTTTGTTATTTGTATATCAAGTTGTTCTGGAGGGTACCCTCGTGCTATGTATCTTTGTTTTTGGTCTTCAAGTGCTTTATCACAAGTGATCTGTTCTGAGGAGAACCGTTTAATTCTCATGAATTGAGAAATCGGTAAGTTGTTAATCAAAGTCATTGGGTAAAAGCTTTCATGAAGTAGTGCAGTATTCTTGTCAGTTGGTTTCTTGAACACACTTGTGTGTATTTGATTTTCTTTCAGTTCAACCATCACATCCAGGAATGGTATAGTCTGTCCATGTGGTAGGTGAATTGAATGCTGGGGTCAATCTGATTTAAGGTTTGAATATTTTTAATTAGAGATGTTTGTGAATTCTTCCAAATTAATAATATATCGTCGATATATCTTTTGTAGTATATCAAACCCTCCTTCCACGTTTGGTCTGCCAAGATGTAATAATTTTCGAATTTGGCCATGAATGTGTTGGCATATACACGGGCTCCTGGAAAGCCCATTGCTGTGCCATTGAGTTGGAGATAAAAGTCATCTTGCCACATGAAGTAACTATTTATTAGACAAAACTCTAGAAGTTGAATGATGAAACAGTTAATGTTTCAGGTTTATCTTCTTGCAATAAAGCCCACTCAATTGCTTCTAATCCTAGCGCATGAGGAATCGATGTGTAAAATGCTACAACATCTATAGAACATAGAATCTAGTGTTCAGTAGAATCCAAACTGATGGTCATTAAGTTTCTTAGAAAATCGGATGTATCCTCCAGGTAACTTGGCCATCGCTGGATGAAAACTTGCAGATGACTGTCGATAAATCTTCCTGGGTTTTCAAAAATCGATTCACATCCCGATACTATCAGTCTGAAGGGAGGATTTCTGAGATCTTTATGTATTCTAGGTAGGAAATACATTTTCGGTCTTCTTGGGAAAGTTTGCCATAAAAAACGTTTCATGTGTGTATCAATCCAATTGAGTCTCTTGGCTTGGTCTAAAATTGTACTTAATGTATTGGCTATGTCTGTTGTTGGATCTCTGTCAAGTTTAGCATAAGTGTTTTGTTCCATGACATATTCTGTACCTTTTGCCAGATAGAAATTCATATCCATCACCACTAGGCCTCCTCCTTTGTCCGCCTTCTGAATTGTTATTGCCTCATTTTTAGACAATGTTTGTAAAGCGCTGTATTCTGCTCGTGTGAGATTTTTTAAATTCCTTTTATCTTTTATCTTGCTCAGGTCAGCCTTAACAAGAGTTTCGAAAGTATCCAGACTCTTAAGCGATATCGTTATAATTAATAAATCAGTTTAAACGTGACTTCCTAATAAGCCTAAACTGGTCGATTTTCACCTTTAGCTATCGTGTTCACTGGACCACGTCTTCATTTGAATACCGCGAACAGTTCTCAACTCACGCAGATGATTTACTTAAAGCGTTCCGCTGCTGTTAACTTGCTATAACATTGAAAACTTGAAATTTGAACATGTCCTTCTGATAAATATTTTAAATAAGAAAGTTGTCCTTTAGGATCACATGAGTGATCGTTTTCGTGATCTAAAAACCCTCTAAATTGAAAATCTAAATATTCAGCAATTCGGCATCGTTTTAATATGTTCCCTTTATTTTATTTTCTTCTAAGCAGAACCCCTGACGAAGGAACAATAGGTTCCGAAATGCATTGGGTCATTGATTGAAATTGGAATGTATTTAGTCATATTTGAAATGTGTACAGCGTTGAAGCAATTTGCAATGAAATGTAAAATGTCAAATGAATGATCTATAAACTTTGGTTGTTTGAATTTCTGTTATGCATGATTAAAATGTTATGAAGGAATACCACTTTGCGTTGATGCATGTCAGAGTCCTAGCAGCCATAAGGGGGCTAGGCCACTTTCAATTGTATTGAATGCTAGCAGGCATTAATCTGACATAGCACACATATCAGAATAGTTGTACTAACCTCATAAATTAGAGTGCGATTTCCACATACATACATTGCTCCAACATTTTTGGACAATAATAAAAATGTCTTGGTAACTCCAGTGATTAATGTTCTTAGTAGAGAGAGATAATGTTTTGTCTAATGGAAGGTTTAACTCATGAAAAGGAATGGCAGAGGTGTAATGTGCATGCTGCTACGAACATGTGCCATGCAGATCAATAAGTGCACATATTTTGAATAGGTCAGTGGGTTACTGCTTTTATGAGAGAGACCCTATTATTATTTGCAGTTAATAAGTTATAATCCTAACATAGAACAGGGAGCTATTAACTGTCATGTAAGCGCTGCATGCAAACTCTAAGGTATAAATTAGAGCGTTCTGTTTTTTCCCCCAGTCTTCGATTATCCTAATGTTGCAAAAAGGGTTCATATGGGTAGGAATCCATTCTGATTATTAAAGAGAGCCCCCAACCATGGTATTATGTTTTGAATTCTGAGTTTGTGTTTCTGCAGACCAATTACTATTAAACTATGCTGCCTACTAGTATGGTTGTCATGTGACTCCTACACCTTGTAGTCTTTGGTCTTATGTAACATTTCCTACACAGTGATTTACACACATACGAATGATTTGTCTCTGTGTAAGCTGTGGATATGTGTGTTACTTTAAATCAAATGTCCTGTTCCTCAGCCATCTAATTAAAGATGTTACTTTATTTCAGGCCCATGGTTCAGCGCTATTTTCAAATACATTTTCTGAAACCCGAGAGAATAGGGAAAATGTAGAGCGGAGCGTGGATCACATGTCCCATATGTTCAGCAGGGGTAGCAGGTCCATAGGACCTCTGGCTGCTTTAAAAAAAATTTAATATTCTCCAAGAGGAAGGCATACCAAGGGGACCTCATCCCATTTGTGAATGGGTTACCACCAATTTTTAATCAGTGGTAAATTCTGAATGTTTTGAAACCACATTTAGGTCTTATACTGTTTTCTATTATCCCAAAGAGCATGCTTGCTATATTGCATGAAAGTGAAATGTGCAGTTGGCTCAGGCATATACTAAAATGTTGTATGTCAGAACAACGCCTGCCTTTACCACGCATTCTGTTACTCTACAGTCTTTACAATGAATTTGTATTTACCACAAATTCCTTTACCACGCATATCATTACAATAACATGCCTTGTGGAGAGTGCTGAACTTTGGAGCAGAATCATTTACTATTCCAACTCCAGTCTGAGCAGCATTAGGGAAAGCATTGGGCTTTAAACTTCAACGCCAATGCGTCGTAATGCGCCCTAAAGAATGTGTGGCAAAGACACATTTGTTGTAGTGCTTGAATTGTAAATGCTGTTTCCCATAATAAAATATGCGTGCAGGCGCGGCAGCCGCATAACCAGCATTTTCCACTGACTCAGTTTTCGAAGGAATGTGCCAGGAGTATTTCTTTATTTAGATTCTCAGAGTCAGACATTGCTGAAGTCCAGGAACAGGGGAAAGGGAGCCTTTTGGAGTCGTGCGATTTCATTCGTTTAACTGCCATTTATATTTACAACCTAGTAGATGAGACGCATTCAGAGATGCACTCCCCCTTTCCAGGTGCAAGACAAGTAAAAATCCTTGTAAAATGTAGCCACCGGCAGCGCATGTGCGCCCACAAAAATGTAAATCAACATGCCTGGGTGAAAAATTATAAAATACCTGTGTCTTCAAATTTATTAGGTAAGGTCTCAAAATACGACCAGAGCGCCGTAGCACAACTCAGGACAAAAATCATAACTAATATTTCTGTCGTATATCACAGAACAACTTGTGTTTTAGACCTTACACAGTTACTTACAGAATACGCAAAAAAGTAAAACTGGCGAAATCACTATACAGAATTCTCGTTTATGCACAAACACACACGTGGACAATGATGGGTTCAGGCCGCTCATCCTACCCCTCCAGAGGAGCGCAAATCCTTAGCCATTTGGCAGAGCTTTGACCCTATATCTGAAGATGCCCTTCTCAAGTGCATACGAGAAACGAAGCCATCCAACCATTCTCTTGACCCTATCCCCAGTGCCATTGCCATTGACTTCTATACCCATTCCCTCTCCTATTGGACCACTCTGATCAACCTCTCCCTCTGGCAAGGCTCCCTTTGTTGCGTGCTTATCTAGGTTCCTGATCGATACTGTGACCTTATGCCCCTATTCGGCTATAAAGCCCTTTATTCCCTATATTGGCATAACCGTTCAAGTACGATTTTCTGAAAAGTCATCTCTGGCCTCACACGAACAGAGCCACATTCCAGCATGACTCTCTGCTACTTCCTTTGCGACCAATTAGTGCAATGACAGAGCAGCAGTCACTATCTGATATTCCTAGATAACACTCCGAGTTCTTCAACAAGATAAAAACTTAGCAAACCTGGAAATCCCCGCTTGCTATGTTTTGATTAGTAATGGAACTCTAATGAGCAACTGATAACTGTCACTTCCTAGTGACATCTTTAATTGACGTCTTATGTCCAGCAAACTTGCGTCAAACCCGGCACCTGTCAGGTATAAATATTACCAACGTTGCCTTAAGCAAGGAGCGAACCTGTTGCTGATGCCGGCTGCCTGCATGACCCCGTGTTGGTAAAAACTAGCACTCTGTCGCTGCAGCCTGCTATCCTGTGGTGGTGAAGCTACTGATTACCATTATCGCCGCTACAGCGCGAACTATGGTTCAGTACGCTTGAGGAGCCGTGCAGCCGTCCTCTGCGAAGACATCCAGCCCAGCTGCCCGCGGACGCTGTCACCCCTCCTTCCTCGACGCGCTGAGAGAAGCCGCTGCATTTCTCGTGCAGAGAAATCCAGTCCCGGCGCTTCCAGTTTACCCTCGCGGGTGACTGGGATATCGAGAGAGACCCCTGAAGGAGATACCAATCCTCCATCATTCTATTCAGAGGTATGGTGTTGACTAAACCCTTAGACGAGAATTCTTGAAACAAACCTTGGCAAAACCAACTTAACTTAAGCTACTTACTTACTCCCCCTTCTCACGTGTTAGGCTTAGGTCAGGCACACTGGGGTAGGCTTAGTTAGAAGCACCAGTTGAGTATGTTAGCCTAATGTATATATGACTGTATATATGTTTATTACTTTTAAACCATTGTATGGCTAAGAAACCATATCAATGCTTTTACAGTTCTATTTCGCAATACTTATCTTACTGTACGTACTTTTTATAATAACAGTTATTGCAATTGTGGCAATACATTTCTCTTGTACGAGAAGAAAGACTGTTCAATAAATGCTAACCCTTTATTGATAAACGCCCGTCTCTCTATTCTCTACATACTGTGAAAGTAAACTGCACTAGACTGACTGAGTGAAATCTATGTCTATTGTTTCACTCGACCCTAGAGATCGACTCTTGATCTGAGGAGCAAAGTTGTCATGTTGCACGGTTGTTGGAAAGCTGAATCCCTTCTTGTCTGTGCCAAGGAAGCTGATCACTTCCTATGCAGAGAAGAAAGTTTCCAGTGACCTCTGAGCTAGTTGGTAACACAACCCAATTAAGTTTAGCATAGTCAGTGGAGGCCTGGAATATCCGCAGTTCCACGTCGATACTACTGTTTATGTTATTCCAATGCGCAGGGCCTAGTGGGAAACTAGGAACTACACTACATGGCGCCCTAACGTTTGGTAAGGCGATAAACTAACGTAAGACTTGTAGAGTAACTCAGTCGTGCATATTTCACACCCCTTTTCTCCCGTAAATACTCCAATAGACGTCTGGAGTGGGTGAAAGGTTAAAATCCGCCCGACCTTAGTAGGAAGAGATTCCTATGTAAAGCTCTGGTTTATTCAACGTTGAAGGATACAGTGTTCCAAAATATTGTGCATCTAATCTTTGTCTCCTTGGAGACCTACTCTGCAAAAACTGCATTTTTAAAATGTCAGACAATGAAGAAGCAGCTAGGCTGGCTTCCATACTAATAGAGGAGGACTCGAGTCTCCTACAGGCAGACCCGGATGCTATTATCATCCCGGTCCAGTTAAGAAGATCTATAACTTTAAAACTTATAGAAAACGGACTGCCACCTCAAGGTGGTACAGTAATTTTCGTGATAGAGGCTCACGAGTATCGGCAGACAGAGGTATTCTATTCATGGATAAACTTTCCAGCGGTAAACGCTATAACACAAGAGTTTCACTATTACAAAATAGAGGAACCTCCGGATGAGTACGCCCCTTTCGAGGAGGTTGAAATTCCACTTAAATTTCAAGAGCACCTGCTCTGGTTTAATGGCGCCCTAAAACACAATGATCACATAACTAGGCTCGGTCCACTAGGTAGACCAGGAGCCACGTGGCCGGTTCTAGCCAGCTACACACCACATCCTGACATTACAAGAATGTCTAGAGAAGAGCTGTTAGCACAGCTGAACACATTAATAAAAATACATAGGCAATTAGTCCAATATGTAATACGGACTGCAACAGTCCAGCCAGCTGTTAATACACCACAGCTGACCCCTCATCAGGGGAACACAAATAAAATTACACCACAGAACATACAGTCATGTCTTGGTAAAACACCCGTAAAACGGGAACAAATTCCTTTCTGGTTAGCCCAGAAAATCACTCAAATAGAGGCAGTATTTCCTGATACTACCCCTATTGAGAAACACAGAATCTTGACCATCTGCCTCCCTATGGGAATCGCACCACACGTGGAGGACTGCGACACTTGGGGTACAGTCTTTGCTTCCATTTACACAAAAACACACGGTGTTCCGTCTATGGCGGTAATACCAGAAGTGCTAAAACAGATTCAAAATGAATTCGGTCCAGAGCCCGCTTTAAATCTAGGTATGAAATTACTGAAAGATTTCAAGCAGGTCACGGCTATATTATTAGCCAATGTAAAGGGAGAAGCAGCATCTGTGGCGATTCGCCAGAAGTTGAGGGAAACCGATATAAAAGATCCTGTTGAGCTTGCAAAAATCATAGAAAAGTGCTATGAAGAATTAGGTAGAGACAGCTTGGGTGGAAAACCGGTAAAGCCCCAACTGCTCGAAAATCCTGAAAAATTATTTATTAAAAATAATTTAAATACTCCTAAAAAGAGCTGGGATGGAAATAAACAATCCACTCCCAAGGAAAAAGTTTTCCAGTCCAGAGGAAGGTCTCCTCGACGGAGGGAAAGAACTCCGACTCGAGAACGCCAGTCTCCCCAACGGGAGCCCTCTGAGAAAAGATATAACCTTAGAAATAGGGATAATATAAAAAAACCTGATAGATATCAAAGTATTGATACACGTCCCTCTCGATCTTTTCCACAGAATTCGGAAAGAAGAGGACGGTCAGACCCAGGAGAGCACACCAAGTCCAAAGACAAGGAACCTGCTCAAAATAAGAAATCTCAATTTCAGAAAAAGAAGGTAGCCAGTATTAGAGTAATCAACCATGCCGAGAATACTGAGGACACAGTTGAAAAACGGGGAGTGGGCATTGACAATGTTGGACAGTGCAGCAGAAATCAGTATAGCGCGCAAGATCTTGATGAGTCATCTGGAGACAGTGGACACGAATGAATTCAATCAGGTTGAAACTGCCGACGCCAGACTTAGCGAGCCCCATAAAATATACGAAATAACATTGCGTATAGAGGGTGATAAGACTAGGAAAATTAAGGGTCTATTTTGGGATAAGATCTCAAAAGGCTATGATATTCTGTTAGCTGAAAAAGATTGGCCCCCAGAGTTTGTCAGGGAGTGCCCTCGTGGCGAAGAAGTGATTATGCCTGCCTTCTCGAATCACATACCGATTCACAAAAAATACACATATGCAAGGAAATGGGCAGTAGCCCAGGCACCTGCATTGTATAAAAATCATGTAGGATGGGATGAGGATTCACCGCCTCACAAAATCCAACTAAAAAATGAACCAACTGCCCAACGGCAGTATCCCATAAAGCAAGAAGCTAAAAAACAAGTCAGGGAGATCTTAGATCAACTTGAGTACCAGGGGGTGATTGAAACATGCACCTCTCAAATGAACAATCCTTTGTTTCCTGTCTCCAAGCCAGACAATTCATATCGTCTAGTTTTGGACTACAGACACCTTAATACATGTTGCAAAACTTTTGCAGTACAAAACTCGCATAGTGCAGCCCTAATGAACAACATAGTTAGGAAAAAGTACAAAACGACATTAGACATTTCTAATGGTTTCTTTTGTCAAAACATTGCACCAGAAAGCAGATACTTGACCGCTTTCTCCGCATTTGGGTCGCAGAAAAAATTCTGTCGACTCCCACAGGGGTTCAAGAACAGCCCAGGACTATTCTCAGCTAGGGTAACAGAGTTACTACAAATCTATGATGATGAAGCATTGTCTTACGTAGATGATATTTATCTCACAGACGACGACTTGGATACTCACTTGAAAAGAGTGAACACCATTATACTTGGGTTCGCAGCAGAGGGTTACAAATTCAACTTTAAAAAGTCCCGAATTGCCCATCTGACAGTACTGTTCTTAGGGTACGAATTATCAAGTGAAGGGAAAAGCCTAGCGGACAACTTCTTAGAGAAGTGCGCTGTACTCCAAGCTCCAAAAACGCTGAAGAATTTACAATCCATACTAGGTTTTCTGAATTTCGGAAGAACTTACATACTAAATTACGCAGAGAGGGTTAAACCCCTCTACGAACTAATAAAACCTGATTTAAAACAAATCAATTGGACTCAAAAACACACAGAAATTTTGAGATCACTGCAAACAGACATGTTAGCAAAAACAAAATTAGATACACGTGACAACACGATCGATCTTGTAATCCGAGTCATCCCAGGAAGATGCGGATTCACGTACCTAACCTCTAATGAGGGAGAAAAGGTACCTATTTCAATTAAATCTCACTTGTACACACAAGCAGAAAAAGCATTCAGTCGCACAGAAAGAACTGTGAACGCAGTGCAAATCGCATTAGCAAATGAACGAGAACTAGCACACGGCAAACGGATTAATATCCTTACAGCGGAATCCGCCTTCGAGGCGCTATTCAGCCCAGTAAACCTGCCTACAGTGTCACTGGATCCGAAGTGGATACAGTGCATAGATTCTCTAGGAGCGGGAGACGTGAAATACTATTTCGCCCCGCAATTTGAAGAACTGAATGATTTAGAATATGAAGAAGAATATCCTCTGCCAATCGAAATCCTGCCTCTCCCACAATATGCCTGTATAATCTATACAGATAGCTTTGTACAGCATTTTAATGTAGAGAGTAAATCCTACAATGCAGCATGTGCGATCATTAAAGGTCGTTGGCTGTGCGGTAAATTCAGACCGAAAGTAACAAAAACTGAATCTGTAAGAAACTGTTCGGTTCAGAGAACTGAAATCAGATCTTTAAAGATGGCGCTCGAAAATGCAGAACGCGAATTCCCCACACTTATCGTGTGCGATTCTCATTTTTGCGTCAATTCTTACAACAACAAACTGCAGAGTTGGATTGAAAACGACTACAAAGATGACACAGGTGCCACAATAAAGCATAAATTGCTCTGGAACGAGGTAGCTCTTTTAAGTAAAGAACTACAAAAGACTCACGTGATTCACGCACAGAGTCTTCAACGTGATGGCGTTCACGTTGCAGGGAATTCATTGGCTAATACAGCCAAAGCGGAAGCAACTAAACCGGCTTCCGTAGCCACAAAAAAGCGTACAGATAAGTACATAGACGGGGAAACCATACTGGCAGTAAAAACGACCGTAAAAGGCGACTGTGCAGCACTACCCGTAAACTATCCACTCAATTATGCATACATAATCGATGCAAACTCCGTTCCTTTTGCTCGAATCCCTGGAGTGGGGGACAGAGTAATTCCAAACAGGAGCAGGAGGGGCTTCCTCCTACTGGAAGCACACATGGGGTTGGGTCTGAAACACCAAACAATCAAAGCCTCTCTGAAAGAATTGCAATCAGAGTACTGGTGGCCAGGAATGAGTATAGATATTCAATGTTTTGCTCAAAATTGTGAAAACTGCAACAGAGATCGCAGAAATGACCAGGCCAGGGTAGTTTCAGGATCCCTTCTAGACAGCATAAGGCGGTCTATCTGCGCAATCAAAGAAGAGAAGCGCGTCCCAGTGTACACCATTAAGACAAAAAGCACTTAAAAAAAATGAGGTCCCCAGCGCTCGGCTGACGCTAGAACGGTTATAAAAGATTTGCGAGTCCATATCGGCATATACGCAATTACCACGTTCCATTTTGACCAGGGTCCTGTTTTTAGCTCTCGAGCTTATGGGGGGGCCATGGCCAGCATGGGAATTGGGTTGCGGTATTCTTGTCCGTCGCACAAGTGTGGTAGAAAGAAAAAACCGGGATATAAAGCAATCTATAACAGCGAAGGTATTAGGTTCAGGCGCTGGGTGGGTCAAACATTTAATAAGTGTCCAGACTAGTCTTAACAACATGCCAAGAAATTCTCTAAAAGGTTTCAGCCCATACGAACTATTGTTCGGAATTAGAATGAACGTTCAGGACCTCGATAGTCAGATGTCAGTGGTACAAGAAGAAAAAACGCACTTTGATGTAAAAGACCGTTTGGCTGTTTTACAGGAACTGAATGAAACAAGAAAATCATTAAGCAACATAAAGTTAAAGCAACAGCCAAATACCACTGACGAGGCACCACCCGCAACAGCCCCAGCAAGGCCTGTCTGGATTCCAAAGATTGGGGATCTAGTCAGAGAAAAGATCGCGGTTAAGAAGGAATTTGGGCCTTCTTACAGAAAAGCAGTACCTGTCTTAGCAGTCACCGGAACAAGATCAGTTGTGCTACCGCCCCTTGCTGGTAAAAAGGAGAACAGAGTCGTGTCCATCGATCTGGTAAAACCACAAGCATGTGGCCTATAATCAACAGTAGGCCCAGTGGACTCCCAAGAAACAACAGAATACCCAAACTTGCAACAATCCAAGAGGTTCAAACTGAAAGACTAATCACATTCGATCAGCCTGCAGTGCACAATGAAGGACTATGCAATAATGCCATGGAACTCGTGCCTCTTGAAACACAGATTGAAACAGTTCGTCAAGAAACAACACCAGTCTACACTAATGTGGCATCAGAAAGTGCTACCGAGAGACAGATTGAAAGAACAATCCCATCAATTGACAGAACTGCCTCTGGTTATTTCATCAACTTCGACAACTTCTCTGAAGATTTAAACGACCCCGAAGTAATGCCAGAAACAAAAAAGTCTTTTAAAGAAAAAGCAACGGAACTCTTTCATCAACTGAAGGAAATCTACCTCGTTTCCCCTTGGCTAGAGTTCTGGTTCGGTCTAGGTGTATTTTTCCTCCTGCTTTGGCTCATCATGGTACTGTGTTTGGGAAAATTCATTGAAGGAAAATATATTACAATGGACACAGCAAGTCAGAACATCAACCTAGTCCTGAAACCACACAGATCATCCCACGTGAAGAAAAGAGAACTGTCAACAGTAAATGTCACAGCAATTCCAATACCTGGTGGGGTAGTATGGGAGAAAACAGACTATGAGATCTATGGTCCGGTCGAAATCCTGAAGTATCCACATCAACTAAAGGTTTCCTTAAGTGACTTTGTGACACCAAGTACATTCTCTGATGATTGGGACTTTAACAGTATTAATGACATGATGTCTGATTTAGTAATGTCAGCTAGATTCACAGATCATGATTATTTACAAGGTTCATCTAGTTATGAGCAGTTATTCTGTTACACCCACTATGGGGATCATTACTTGCATAAATCTGCACAGCCTAGAAATGTTTTTATGTATAATCAATGGGAACATTGTGCTACACCACCTAAAAGCAGTTCTAAAGCATTTTTTGAGAAATTCAAATACTTCTCAGGGTTTAACACCAGTGATGCAGAAACGTTTTATTATAAACTGTTAGATAAAACAGGAATGAAAACAATGCTGACAAATTCTAAATTGATATATTCAGAAGCATTTTATGACAAAATGATGACATTTGGTTTTGATTATTGGAAAAATAATATTGAAACGAAAACGATTTGGGGTACAAAAGATTGGCAGGTGCAAGGCATAGAAGCACTTTTTAGAACCTGCATGATACCAGAACAAATGTTGTTTTTAAATGACACAATACACCAAACATCTTGTCTTGGCCTAGCTAAGAACAAAGAACTTAAAACACCGTCTATACCAAAGCCAATTCCTGAAAATACAACAGCTGATATTGAGTTAGACGTGTCACAAATTTTACATTTCAACAGAACACATCCTGATTGGAAAAAGTGGTTAATCTGGCCTACAGACACAAATAGCTGTCAAGATAGATTCCTGAATAAAACACAGGGGTTGAAAATGACCAGATTAGACCCTAGATATTCCCAGAGACAACATCCAGGGATTATAACAACATACAGTGTAGGGAAACTCTGCCTAGAATGGCTTACTACATCCACACTGGCTGAAATTAAGCAACACTTGTCTTTATTAAAAGATGGTGCTGATTTGCGCGACTTCATTCTTGGACCACGCAAACAGCGTCAAAAGCGTTTCATAGCGACCAGTATCTATGCTGCTTACAACGAGGCTTGGAAAGTAAAGCAAATTGAAACTGCTGAAAAAATACGAGAAATTGATCGTATTAATTTAGAGAAATCACTTTCTGTGGTAGACAATGGGTTAATGACTCTGTCTTCCAGAATATATTCTTTGGACAATATTGTATCCTCTGCCTTTGATGTGATAGACAGAGATTTGCTAATGTTACAACATGGCCAGTCTCAATTACGTTCTATTATAGAATTAGGCTGGACGCTGCAAAATCTTCGTTCAGGCTATGTGCCTTGGCGTTTAATCAACACAACGTCATTATTTTCCATTTTTAACCTTACTGATAAACAGATCAGTTTGGCACAGAAAGGAGCAGACTATACAATCTTGAGCATCGAGAAACTCGAGAGATTACCATTGACAATGTCAGAGAGCCCTGTCATTGAATGGATAATACACGGAATTATCACAATTCCGATAACAACTTTCCGATTTCATAAATGCCTTGAGTACATACCTGCTGGCCAATATGAACAATTGGGTAAGGGATATGTTAAATCCGAATGGAAATTACCATACACTCATTCTTGCTATAGTGACAGCGACAAAAATGTATTTCTTAGTGGTGACAACTGTAAACACTCACTAAGCGGTATACTTTTGTGTCAGGGTATTAATTTACACGGAGCATGTGATGGAAATTCAAACAACCTCTCATGCCACCAGCTAGTCACACCTGCAACTCAGATACAGCCCTTCTTTATGCAACTCGCAAACGGGAGTTACATTCTTAGAACGGATCACAGGTGCTGTGGCCTCGCGCCAGGGAAAAGTTATCTAGTACAAGTAACGTCCATGGTCAAATGTTGTATGCAAGCATTGTTCCCGAGCGGGCCTCCAGACATAGTGACTCCCCTCTGGCCTCGTCTGAATCTCTATTCTATACGAATTGATACATTAAGCAAAATGAAATCTGTGCTTTTACAGACAACAGTGCCTATAACGTCATCTAAAGAGACGTATGATCTTCTAGTCGCAAGGACGGCTACTGAAGTCCATGACCTTTTATCAACAAATTGCCCTGTGCATTTCGTAGAAATGTTCAGCCAACTCCTTAACATGTCTAGTGCAACAAGCATCCCAGGCATATTTAAGACAGTCTTTACGGGACTGCTAACACCCTTCCAGGCAATTTTGGGAATCTTTCCTAATTTTGTGCACTCCATCTTTGGTGGTATTCCACTATTTTTGGGACTCATCGCAGGGATTCTATTTTTGACCATCCTGCTACGTTATGGCAAGCCTCGGCTCAGACATAGCTCCCATGGGAATGGAAGAGACAATCCTAGCAATGCGCTACAGGGACAGGATAACTAACGTCCTCGGATTGGCCAGGCTAAGAGATCTAAACATGACCTGGTTCCTTTCATTCAGACCGATATGGCAAAATTGCATTTTACCTGTGCTACGGTGTATGCTTTGCGGCGAGGAATGCGTGTTGGACATCTGTCTTTCACTTCCATCAGCAGTACCAATGGACGTCGATACTTTGCTAAGTCCAATAACGGCTCACGCATTGTGTTGTCCCCAGCGGCTACCAATCCTGATGACGGCATTTGTGGAGACTCCTGTACTACAGCCAAGTGGTAACAGTGGAGCGAGTGACAAAAGCAACATCATCCAGGTACAACGTTCTGTGAGCATTGCTGGTCCTGCCTTCGATGACAGCAATCATTCTCACACCTGCCAAGTTTCAGCGCTATCTAACTTGGTTGAACTATCACCTGATTTTGTAGACCAATTCTTTGCGAGCCTGTCTGATACGATGTTCTCACCCATAGAGAAACAATAACTTTTGAGAAGCTTTCCGACACACAGCGTTCCCATGAACTCTGAATTCGGCCTTCAGTTTTGATCAACAATAACTGCCAAGTGCTTTGGAAATATATTTTTCTTTGAATTGGACAATTTTTTTCTAATATTGACCTTTTTTGGCACGAACAATTCTTTGCTTAACGTAAAAACTATTCTTAGAGAACAGAAGCTTCACACTTCTATTTCTAAACACATCTAGAGACATAACAACATTACACCAGCCTCTAGCACACATGTTATTACAATGCATTTTTATGTGATGATTTATCTCGCATTTCTTCTGTCAGAGATACTTCATGTGTAATTCTTTTTGCATAATCGTTCATTGATTTCATATGCAATACCTTTTGAATGGTTACTATGCTTTTTAAAAAACGTACAGTACCTAAATTCCATGTATTACAAGTACGCCTATTTCGAATGCATTTATGTATTTTGGGGTGGGCAATGTTACACATACATCTAATTGCTTAGTTTTAGTAATTTTGATGGACATGTAGACGTGGAGTGGGTGTTGCGTGCTTATCTAGGTTCCTGATCGATACTGTGACCTTATGCCCCTATTCGGCTATAAAGCCCTTTATTCCCTATATTGGCATAACCGTTCAAGTACGATTTTCTGAAAAGTCATCTCTGGCCTCACACGAACAGAGCCACATTCCAGCATGACTCTCTGCTACTTCCTTTGCGACCAATTAGTGCAATGACAGAGCAGCAGTCACTATCTGATATTCCTAGATAACACTCCGAGTTCTTCAACAAGATAAAAACTTAGCAAACCTGGAAATCCCCGCTTGCTATGTTTTGATTAGTAATGGAACTCTAATGAGCAACTGATAACTGTCACTTCCTAGTGACATCTTTAATTGACGTCTTATGTCCAGCAAACTTGCGTCAAACCCGGCACCTGTCAGGTATAAATATTACCAACGTTGCCTTAAGCAAGGAGCGAACCTGTTGCTGATGCCGGCTGCCTGCATGACCCCGTGTTGGTAAAAACTAGCACTCTGTCGCTGCAGCCTGCTATCATGTGGTGGTGAAGCTACTGATTACCATTATCGCCGCTACAGCGCGAACTTTGGTTCAGTACGCTTGAGGAGCCGTGCAGCCGTCCTCTGCGAAGACATCCAGCCCAGCTGCCCGCGGACGCTGTCACCCCTCCTTCCTCGACGCGCTGAGAGAAGCTGCTGCATTTCTCGTGCAGAGAAATCCAGTCCCGGCGCTTCCAGTTTACCCTCGCGGGTGACTGGGATATCGAGAGAGACCCCTGAAGGAGATACCAATCCTCCATCATTCTATTCAGAGGTATGGTGTTGACTAAACCCTTAGACGAGAATTCTTGAAACAAACCTTGGCAAAACCAACTTAACTTAAGCTACTTACTTACTCCCCCTTCTCACGTGTTAGGCTTAGGTCAGGCACACTGGGGTAGGCTTAGTTAGAAACACCAGTTGAGTATGTTAGCCTAATGTATATATGACTGTATATATGTTTATTACTTTTAAACCATTGTATGGCTAAGAAACCATATCAATGCTTTTACAGTTCTATTTCGCAATACTTATCTTACTGTACGTACTTTTTATAATAACAGTTATTGCAATTGTGGCAATACATTTCTCTTGTACGAGAAGAAAGACTGTTCAATAAATGCTAACCCTTTATTGATAAACGCCCGTCTCTCTATTCTCTACATACTGTGAAAGTAAACTGCACTAGACTGACTGAGTGAAATCTATGTCTATTGTTTCACACGACCCTAGAGATCGACTCTTGATCTGAGGAGCAAAGTTGTCATGTTGCACAGTTGTTGGAAAGCTGAATCCCTTCTTGTCTGTGCCAAGGAAGCTGATCACTTCCTATGCAGAGAAGAAAGTTTCCAGTGACCTCTGAGCTAGTTGGTAACACAACCCAATTAAGTTTAGCATAGTCAGTGGAGGCCTGGAATATCCGCAGTTCCACGTCGATACTACTGTTTATGTTATTCCAATGCGCAGGGCCTAGTGGGAAACTAGGAACTACACTACACCTTCCTGCCTCCTTCAAAACTGGGCAGGTCACCCCTCTTCTGAAAAAACCCACTGCTGATGCGAATGACCTCAACAACTTCCGCCCCATCACTAACCTTCCCTTTCTGGCGAAGATCACAGAAAGATGTGTAGCAAAACAACTCTCCTGTCATATCAAGGACAATGACCTTCTAGACCACTGTCAGTCCGGCTTCATCCAAAACTGCAGCACTGAAACAGCCCTACTGCAAGTGGTTGATGACGCGTTGAGGATACTCGATTCAGGGGGGTCCTGTCTGCTAATTCTCCTTGACCTTTCCGCAGCCTTTGACACTGTCAATCACAATACCCTCCTCAATATTCTTCAACAGAGAATGGGCATGGAGGGCACTGTGCTTAAATGGTTTGCATCCTTCCTTTCTGGCAGATCCCAAATGATCAAAATAGCGAACAGTCTTTCACCTCCTGTGGCGGTAGGTCAAGGTGTTCCCCAAGGCTCGATACTTGCTCCCACACTGTTCAATCTCTATTTAGAACCACTGGGAAATCTCCTAAGTAAATCCGGGATTCACTATCATCTTTATGCTGACGACACTCAACTCTACCTCAAGATTGCCTCTACTCACGATCTTTCCATCCTAAGCTCCACTCTCGACTCCATTCAAAACTGGATGTCAACTCATCAACTGATTCTGAATCCCTCCAAAACTGAATTCCTCCTCTTCTCCTCCTCACTCTCTCCTCCCCCGGTTCAATCATGGATGGATCAGATGAATCTACTAAACAATAAACCCATCATTGTCGACAGCGCCAAATCCCTTGGTGTCATACTAGACAAAAAACTTAATCTAATTCCCCACATCAATTCCATTGCGAAATCAGCTCGATACCAACTACGCCTTCTTTGGGGAATCCGTCGCTTCTTCACGGAGCGGGACCTTATAACCCTGGTGCAAGCACTAGTCCTCTCCAGACTCGACTACTGCAATTCTCTTCTTACTGGCCTCCCCAAATCCCACGTGTCCCCACTTAAGTCTGTTTTCCACTCAGCAACTCGTTTCATTTATGGGGCCAAAAGAAGCGATCACATCACACCGATGTTATCTACCCTCCGCTGGCTTCCCTTTGAGGCTAGAGCTATCTACAAGACCGCTTGTATCACCCACAAAGCCCTGCACTCCTCTTCTCCTCTCTACCTGGCGAATAAACTGAAACTCTCTGGAGGTTCTAGACCTTCACGCAATGCGGAGAATCTACTGCTTGAACCTCCCACTTTCAAGAAGGAAAGAACGATGGCCCAATCATTTTCAGGCAACGCAGTGAGAATCTGGAACTCATTGCCGCCTCAGCTCCGGACCACAGCCTCCTCCCAGGCCTTTAAAAGGGACCTCAAAGCTCTCCTCCTCCAGAGACACCTCCAAAAGTAACTCTCTTCTGTCTGAAGGAAGATCTCCCACTACTGATAATTTCTACTTCTCATGTCCATGGAAGTGCCTTCCCAGTGTGTTCTTGCGGTTAGAGTGTTTGCCTTTTATTGCAGTATTATCCATGTACTTGTGTTTGGTACCCTCTTGCAACTTGCACTCACCACTTTGCCCCTGTAACACACGGTTTGCTTCCTCTCACAGGTTTTTTACCTTTGATACTTGCACAAGTGCCACTTTTGCCTACGTAATCGTTTGTTCTTGTGCTTGAGTGTGTAACATATATTGCAGTATTATACCACAAATTATACTCTATTTTCTCTTGTAGCCTGCACACTTGTCACTTTTCCCTCCTGAGCACTTTTTGCTACCTCATGTATTTTTGGTAGCCCACATTTTTACTACCTCATGTATTTTGTTTGCTCACAAGTGTCACAATTACCTTGTCTAACTCATGTATTTTTGGTTTCTCACAATTTTTACTACCTCATGTATTCTTGGTTGCTCACAATTATCACTTTACCGTATGTAACATAACGAATGCCTCTGCAATCTGTTGCTCGTGTAACGTTCTCAGTTTGTATCTTTTCTGTTCCTATTGTGAAGCGCTCTGACACCTTCGGGTAAAGTCCGCGCTATATAAAATTGCATAAATAAATAAAAATAAAATAAATAAAGTGGACAGACAACCATCCAAAGACAACCTAAGACAGGCAAGCACACTAACACTCCCATATATAAAGAGCCATCTCATGGAACCCGACCTGTTGGCCAACACGCTCATCCATAATTTCATTAAACCCTCCCAGATACATTCATAGCTCATAACATATCATCTTTCTGAGCAGCGCATCGTTATTTGAGGATTGGTGGATATGGTTACCCGTGCTAAGAGAGGGATTTTCCCTTTTTAATTCTCTACGTTTTTCTTTCATTTTTACTGTTCTCTTTCATTCGATAGTTGACAATCAGATTCAAAATAGGCCTCCTATTGATTCCCCATGACACTGAACACAACTTTATAATGAAGTGAGACTTGCGAAAGTCGGAAGTATTAGTTGAACAGATTCTCTGTCATCGTACTGCCACAATATTCTGGTACCACTGACTGGACTCTCCTGTCACAGTCGCTACCTTCGCCCCAAGCACACACTCACTTAACTTCGCCCTCCTCTCCGCTGGTGAAGCCTTGCGCAGACTGGCAGCAGATTGCAGCAGAGAGAGGTGCCAGGATTATCAGTGTCAGTGCCCCAGAGGTCACTCTATACTAACAAGGCTGCCCCTGCCAGGAGTGAGATAGTCCAGCTGTTGGTTTTGGGGCCGGCAGCAGAGGCAAGAGGTTCTACTTAATGTAAGGGGCGTGTCTCTAGAGATTAAGTTCTGCGGCGAGTTTCTCGCCACCTCTGGGAAAGTGAATGATTCGCCATTTTCCCTCTCATGTGAGAGAAGGGTGTGCATCTGAAAACATTTACCTGTTTAACCCTCTGGACCTTAAAGCAAAACGTTTGTTTTTTATATACAATTGCAAAAAAAGTTCGAGTTCTCTTTAGTTTTGGTATCCAATGAGAACATTAGTATTCATCATTTCAACTAGGCTATCGCAAAGTAAGTGGAATCTTAGGCCCACATGCATCATTGTGTCATTTTGCATTTCTTAATTTGCGAAAAATAAGGAATCGCAAATTAAGACGTGCAAAATGCTATGCATCATTTTTTTCGGTATTTCTTTGTGATTCGGTAAAAATTCGCAATTTTTACCGAATCCCATTGTACTATTGTACTATTTTTTTTCTCACAGTAGGTCCCTATGCCAGCCTGAGTGACCAATTAACGCTTCCCTTTGCAGTCTCTTTCGCAAATTACGCTGATGCTTTAATGAGCCCCTACTCACTAAGAAATCTGCCTTTCAAACTTAAACAAGCACTAGCAAAGCCAATATCTCTGGTTATTTTAAATGTGAGCGTGCTTTGTTCGACTCGTTTGTGTGTGTGATTGTGCTATTAGGCTGTTATGAGATGGAATGTAATGCTATGCTAGGTAGTGTATTAATATTAAGGGCTTGGGCCTATTTTTTGTCAGCAAGCCTAGGCCACTCTGTGTAAAGTTTCAACAAGAAAAAGCCAATACTGATACCACTTAATGACAACTTATCAGGTAACTGGTCACGACTCTCAATCAACGTGATCCAATTTAATTTCTTTAATTCCTTATTGTTATGAATTTAAGACACTCGTTTGAATCAATGTTTGTGTTTGCAAAATACATCAAAACACAAAACACATGAAATACATCTTTAGGTATATTTTGAAACAATTCATACAACATACTATACATAAATGGCACAGATTTCAATACAAAACTGCAACATTCACATAATAAACAAACAGTAGAACTAATACCAGTTCGAATAAATATATTTTAACACATCAAAAGGACCCCTATAATTTGGTAAATTGGCATGGGCTCTCTAATGGTGAAATGAAGCACCAGGTGTATTGCTACATGACTCTATTTTACTGGGTTATCCAAAGGGACCTGAAGACAACATTCAATCAAATTATCAAATCAAATGTTATTTAGTGTGCCATTGTTTTAGGCTATGTTATGTAATGTTATATTTTGTGATTGAATAGTATGTTGCGATGTGAAGTGCTACGGGTATGCGCGGTTTCTATTGGTTTGAAATGGGACACAACGGAGGCATAGGCAGGTGACCGAGCATAACAAGAGGCCATGGGTGGGAAGGGACAGATGAGAAGCCAGTATACATGAAACGATGAAGACGTGAAGGTAGATTCACAGGCAGAAAGGCAGAGGCAGGAAGTCACCTATGAGGACATCAGAGAGTTGGGAAGGCAATATCATCATCGATTGCAGTACTAGCGGGAAAGCAAAAGCCATGTCTCCTAAAGAATACCAAATTCAGGACTAAAAGAGAATTGTCTCCATTTTGTGCCCAAGATGGGCTTGAGAAGTCATAATGAAGGAACAACTTGAAGATTATGGCCTGTACTCAGAATAGAGCACATTTCTATCAACTTAAATTCTATTGATTTGTCTTTTTTCCTCTCACAAACATATGACGAGGTGTTCTTTTGATAGGCTACACTGTAAATATAGGGGAGTGAACTTTGAAGGAGTTATGGTAAAACATAATAGATTGTAAACCTTATTTAGGAAGGCCTTATGCCGCTGTTGCATCACTTCTCAGTGAAGATGTGGTGGCGTAATCAATGCACCATACTGCACCCTATTTACAAAGTGACGCATCTAGGCAGAGGTGTCACTTTGTAATGCCTGCGCTCCATTATACCTGCGTCAGGTATAATGTATGCAGGTTGGGCGTTCCCACTTAAAAAAGGCTTGTATAAGTGACGCAGTGAAATCAATAAGATTTCACTGCGCAACATCTACGACTTGACTGCGCCAAATCCTTTCACCTGCTTCAAACAGGCATAAGAAGTGATGCCCAGCCTTTCATATGGCACTCTCCCCATGTATAATGACACATTGCTGGAGTTGCGCAGGTTACCAACACACTCCAGCAATGCATCATTACTGCGCCACCAGATACGTCAGGATTCCTGACTTATTTGGTCAATCCTTGCGAAATGGAGCACTGTAGTATAAATACAGTGTATCCATGGTGCTGCAAGGAAGGCACAATGAAAAATGTTGCATCGAGACTCAGACTTCTTTTCCTTTGCCGACCTCCTGAAAGAAAGATGGCGATCGAGTTCCCAACCACTACCCCCTAAATCCCCCGTAAGTCAGCTTCCCTGCACGCGACGGATGAACAGGTAGCTCTCAGGGCTGCGGGAATTCCAGCCGGACCGGGAGGACGCTGTAAGCAGTGTTTTTGAGCAGAGAGCACGGGGACTGCTCCGTGCTACCCGGTGGAGGAGAAATCTTGGCGTTCTCACTGCACTGGCCGAGAGGCTTGCTTAGTCTTGCGCTGCACCCCGAAGAAGTGGGCAGGACTTGTTGCAGGGAATCTTGGCTTCGTCCGGAGGGTTTGAGGAGCAGCATCTGGCCCTCTCCTGGGAAAGTGATTGCAGAGCCCGGGGTGATGCCTCCCAAAATGACAAAGCAAGCCAGGGAGCTAACTTCATGGGCTACAGCACAGCTGCAGGGGTCAAGACAGGAGTTTCCTCCTGTTAACATTGAGGAGAGTGCAGGTAAGCCCAATGAGTGCCATACTGCAAAAAAAAACGGCTGAATAGCATAGGGATTGGCAAGAGGAATTTAACAGCATACAAGCAGGGCCAGAAAACCATGGTGACTAAGACAGTTGAAGGAGGGGTTCTGGCCCCCGGTAAAGATAATTCAGTCCCTCCACTCACATCACCCCAGTCAGCTATCACATATTTTTTCAAAACTAAGGATGGAGGGGACAGTCAAATCTTCCCGGGAGCTCTTAAAGAGCCGGATTCTGAAAAATCTAAACAAAGTCTACCTGATGATTGGCCTGAGCTGACCCCGGTGCATCTGGAAAATAGCGAGGTGGTAGTCAAAGTGGCAGGTAATGGAGGCTCTCTACTTTGTGTATCCACAAGTTCTTCATCAGGCGAGATAAGCACCAAGGGGGAAATGGTCAGTACCTCCAGAAAGATGATCCAGGGGGCCCTAGGAAAAGAACATAGGGACACATATGACTTCCAACCTAACTCTCAGCCTTTTTTACTTAGCTGGGCTATCCGGGGCTCAATCTGTAGCACAGGGCCCGATCGGTCAGTTGCCGCTAATCTTACATCTGACACGGCAGATAAATTATTTTCACTCACTGAGGACTCCCACTCGGGAGCCTCTAATTCTGGCTGCAGTGAAAAAGGGGATAGCTCATAAACCTCAGTCTCTAGTACACTTGAAGCTCCCGAGACAGCCCTTAAGTGCCAAAACCATCGGGGGAGCTCTAAAGGATCCAAGGGCTACACAGATTCACAGAAGGACAGGGAGAGACGCATTACCGGTAGTGGGCTGAAGTGGGATTACTCCAATACAAAGATACTATGATCGACTGAGGTGGCGCCCACTAAAGCAGAGACTCCTCTTTGTGGTCAGCTGGCTGAAGGGATAGCAAATACAAATCCCGCTCTGGCTTTGATTTTAGAGTCGATTGAGAAACACCATTCAGAGATCCGAACGGATGGAAAAAGCTAGACAGGTTTAAAAAGAACTGGAAGGCGCAGTACAGAAAGTAGGGATGGCTTGTGTGGAGATTGGCGAGCGGCTGATCAGCATGGAAGAAAGAAAAACTGCTGTAGAGACTGAGCTGGCTGCTGTGAGAGAGCAGACTAAATCCCACAATGCACAACTAATCAACACTATGTGGAAACTGGAAGATCTAGAAAACCATCAGAGAAGGAATAACCTCAATTTCCTTGGGATTGAGGAAGGCTCAGAAAGGGATGGCATTCGGGGCCAGATTTAGGTAGGCAAATACCGGTCGGAAACGGCCGAAATTTGGTAATTTCAGGCGTTACCGACCGGTATTTGGAAAATGAGATGTAGGTGGGTATTTTACTCATTCGGTAATTTACCGAATCGGTATTTTTAGGAATCGGTAAATTACCGATTCCTTAAAATACCGAATCAGTAAGTTACCGATTTTGCTATGTAGGGAGCACTCAAATGAGTGCTTTTCCCCTTTTAGGATTCGTTATTTACCACCAACTACAAGTTGGTGGTAAATAATGAAAACCTTGGAAAAAGCATTTTTTTGCTTTTCCAACAGTCCCATGTTGCAGACATACATGCCCTTAGGGCATGTATGTTTGCAACATGTGCACCCATACACAATTGAGGGGTGCAACAGGGTGTCAAAGTGACACCCTGCCACCCTTCAATGTTTCCCCCATCTACCGAATCGGTAAATACCAATTCGGTAATTGGCATTCATTCCTATGGGCCTCAGGGCCCATAGGAATGAATGGCAATTACCGAATCGGTATTTACCGATTCGGTAATTACCGAAATTTACCGATTCAGTAATTTTTTCGGTAAAATTACGTACATCCCATTTGCCTGTTCTTAAATACCGAATCGGTATGATTCGGTATTTAAGAATCGGTAATCTGGGATTACCTACATCGGGCCCTCGGTCTTTTTTCTTGGACCTTCTCAAGAAAGCTTTTCTGAACTTACAGGGTGAGACTGGGAACATGAAGTTCAGAGGGTACACCAGTATCCATTTACTTGTCACAAAAATACACAGCCCAGCAGAAATCAAAAACAGCCAAGAGCTATCTTAGTTTTTTTGGTAACTTTATGCTGCGGCAGGCTTTATTTGAGAAAGCTCGCCCAGAGGCGAGAAAGCAATATAAAGAGTCCTCTTTTTTTGTCTGCCCTGATGTTTGCCATATAACCTTGGAGCGCAGATGGCGTTTACAGCAGGTTATCAAGCCTTGCCAAGATGCTGGATTCAAACCTTTTTTGCTTGCACCAGCAAGGCTGAAAACAAATAGTGAGAGGGTCTGTCAAGTGTTTTACCTCTGAAGTACATGCCAGAGATGATCTTGATGAGGCTCAGACTGAAAAAAGAAACATATAGATTTTCTGAGAGCTTTAGTTAGGAAAATGTGGGTTACGTTTAATAATGGTGGGTCTCTTTTTTAGTAAGGCTTAATTTTTTGTCTCCTTTTCTTTGTTACAATAAGGGTATCTATCTAGCTGGTTTTTCCGGGCCCGATTAACAGAACTAACTTATGACAAAATCCTAAACTTACTACTTTTGGTATTCACAGAAGGCATTTAGTAGTCTTAAATTAGGATTTTGTCTTAAATTAGGATTTTTTTTAAGTTAGGATTTTGTCTTAAATCAGGATTTTGTCTTAAGTTAGGATTTTGTTTTTAGTTAAAGGTAAGTTTAACTTAAGTTTGTCTTAAGTTTAACTTAAGGCAAAATCCTAACTTAAGACAAAATGCTAATTTAGGACACAATCCTAATTTAGGACAAAATCCTAATTTAAGACAACATCCTAACTTAAGACAAAATCCATCAAGACAAAATCCTAACTTAAGACTGCTAAATGCCTTCTGTGAACACCAAAAGTAGTAAGTTTAGGATTTTGTCATAAGTTACTTCTGTGAATCGGCCCCTCTCACTTTATCTAGGCAGGTACTATTTTTCACATTGGGATGAGGGTATATGAAGGGGGTCTTGGGTGGGAGCTCACGGGGTTTCTTGCCATCTCTATCACACAGACCTGGTTGGTCTGGATGCTTTCATTGGCATGGGGGTTGGTGGGAGGTGGGGGAACTAAGGAGGGGTGGAAGGTGTGGGGGGTATACGTTGAAAAGCTTCTACGCAAATTGCTGCAAAACATTATTTACTTTTTAGATTTCATGGCAGTATTAAAGGATAGAGGACAGTGGGAACACAAGAATGGATAGGGGAGATTATTTTGGCAGTACATAGCCTCTATTACCTACAACAGGGTGTTTTGGATAGCTAGGATAACGCACCAATTCAATGGCTAAGCTTCGCATTGCCACCATTATCATCTGTGGGCTAAATGACAGTGCTAAAAGCAGAAAGGTTCAAGAAGATCTAGAAATCCTAAAAGCAGATATTTATTGCCTTCAGGAAACCCACATGGAGTGATAGCAATATGCTGAACTCTGTGGGGTTAAAGTTAGTTTGTCACACAACCCAGGATGTTAGGACTAACGGAGTAGCTATATTGGTGAAAGAGAATGCTATTACGCCTGGAAGAAATGCAGTGGATAAGAATGGTAGATGGGCAATAACAGAATGCCGAGCAGGCAATGGCTCTTTTACGCTATGTTCAGTTTATGCTCCAGTTTCAGATGATCCTGGTTTATTGAATTTTCTAGCTATCGAACTACCCTCTTGGCCAGCGCCATATGTAGTTTGTGGGACTTAAATATAAATGGGTCTGGAGAAGCCTCGGGTGATAATAGAATTTCCAGTTCGGGGTGTTAACCGCAAAACTTTGAGGTCTCTGAAGAATCTTTTAGGAGATATTGGTTTGGTGAATGCTCCGCCTAGCTTGAAAGCCCAGGAGCATGGATATACCTATTATTCTGCTCCCATGGCAAGTCTGCCGGACTGGATTATTTTTTAGTCTCAACGGTCTTACTCAAGGAGGCCCAGGTCAAACTTTTCCCCAGAGTAATGTCAGACCATAATCCTGTTGTGCTGGAATTCCCTCTTATAGGATTAAGAAAGGAATATAGGATATGGACATTTGCTAGGGCACTTTATCTGACCAGAATACGTCAAGTACATGAAGGGTTGTATTGTGGGATGTTTCAATATCAATATGAACAACTCTCCTCCAGGTATGATTTGGGACGCTTTTAAGGCTTTAGCGAGCGGAAAAACCCTGCGGTATATTCTAGCTAAACAAAAGTGCGGGCTAAGGATCAAAGAACTCTATCTTAAACTCGGCTTCCTAGAAACAGAATGGATCAGCACTTTGGCCAGTGGAGGTGATCTGCCCCTGTATTAAATTCAATCGCTATCACTAAAGCGTGTCTGAATGATTTAAAAGCAGAGAAAACCGCTAGGAGGTTCTTGGCCAAGAGACAGGGATGTTATGAATATAGCATGTCATCTCCTATAGGATTGTCCCATCATGTAAATACCAATTACATACATTTTGTCCCATCCACACAACATACCGGTCCTACACAGGTGACCTTTTACTTGGCCTGGGAGTTAAATTCAGTTCCGCAGGCGGAATTTAGGTAATTTCGCGTTCCGCGGAGAACGCAAAGTTGCCCAAAATTCTGCGTTCCGCAACTTCGCGAAATTTTTTGCTTGTTCGCGTTCTCAAATGCGTGTTCCCGAGATATTTCCTAACGAGCAAGCAAATAGCGATTGCGAACAGTAAAAAAGCATCGTGAACAAGCAATTCCGCGTGTTCACAGAATTTCTACGTGTTCGCAGAGATTTTTTACCGTTTCGCTGAGATTTGCCTGAATTTTACCTAGTATCTTATTTCTGTCTCTCCGACATCAGCCTCTTGGTACCATATCTTAATCCCTGTACTTGGCGTACATAAACATATCCCCAAGCATGGCAGATTTATTCTGTATAAGGGTCCCCACTTTTTTCATCCATGGCCAACAGCCAGCTGTGCATGATCATGTTTGTTTAGAAAATGATTAGCATAGGATTAGCTAATGTTGTCAAAACATATTGATTTTAGAAGAAACCCTGTAGTGAAAACTTTAGTATAAAAGACATTCCCTCATCCCTACAGACACAGAGTAGAATTCATTCCAGGCTGGACAGAGACTCTGCAGGCTCATCCTTCGACAGGCAGAGACCTAACATCCCTTGCAGTTTGCCATCTTCGACGCAGAGACGGGGTCCTTCATTCAGAACCATCAGGTGAGCGGTTAGCACTTCCCCTTCACATGATTCACCTAAATATCTTGGTTAGGTACATTTAGGCAGGCTACTCATTGTAGGAGTATGCCAATTATATTGTTTTATATAATCAACTTTTATTCATCTTAGTAGCACTATGGTAGAAATGTATCTACTTTTTATGATATTAGTACTCGCGATTACATATGTCTGTTCCTGTCTTTTGATTGTCGCAGCTAATATGTTCCAAACTACACTGACGCTTGACCAATACATCATTATTAAAACCGTTCCAATCATCATTCTACATGTATTCTGAGAAAAGCAAGCACGAGTGACTGAGTGAAATTTAAGTATTGTTTCCAAGATACCTGAGGAATGAGGGTCGTCATGTACAGTGGTTGCCAGAAACTACCTTCTCCACTATAGAATACAAGGGGGGCTGTAGTGGCACCGAAGAGCCAGCTGGTCTAATGGCTGACTAATCCTGTGGGGAAGTCGAGAGTCTGTCTGCACCGCAAACCCTCAGTTTAGGTCATGCAAAACACGCAGGTCCTGGGGGCGTCCTAAGAACTACAGGACAAGCGAATATGTGGGTTGATATTTGGCAGTCAGGGGAAGACGGCAGAAGGGCATGTAGGGCAGGTTAAGAATATGCATGGTATTGTAGTCTCAGACCCTGCTGAGATCAGGGAGGCTTTCATGGGATTTTATAAGGATTTATATAAGGCCCGCCTGTAGGGGGTCCCCAGGTGCCTGATGTACAGTTGGATTTTGTTCCTAGGTTGAGGGTCACCGGGATGAGAGACTTTTATTGGGGTCGGATATCTCCCTGGAAGAGTTCCAGGTGGCTCTCCAGGCTCTTCCCTCAGGTAAAGGTACAGGAACAGACTATATTTCTCAAGAGTTGTATAATGTTTTTTATAAAGATATCAGTGAGGAAATGCTTGGGCTATTTAAGGATGGGGCTGCACGACCAGGCTCTTGAGGTACCACTAATATTGTTATTTTTTTTAAAGAAAGACAAAGACCCAATGGCCCTGGGCTCCTACAGTCCCATTACACTCTTAAATAATGATGCTAAATTGTATTTCAAAATCTTTGCAAAACAGTTAAATAAAGTAATGCAGTGTGTTTTCTCAGCCCGGCAGCACAGTTTTGTTCAGGGGAGGGGAACTGTAGACTATGTACGGCAGGTAATCTCTTTATTTGACACCACCGAGGTTCTTGCGAAGCCAATGGGGTCACTCTTCTTGATGCCTAGAAGACTTTTGACAGGGTGTTGTGGAATTATCTTTGGAAGATCATGGAGGCTACTGTCCTCTGGACATCTTTGTTTGAGGCAATACGGTATTGTACATTAACCCTACTGCCCGATTACAAATAATGGCGCAAGAATCTGAGCCATTTTCAATCGAAAGGGGAACAAGGCAGGGGTGCCCTTCCTCTCTTTTGTTTTCCTCATTGTATATAGATCCCTTTCTCAGATAGCTAGAAACCTCTATTGATATCAGCCCTGTCGGCCTTCAGGGCTGGGACACTAAGATATTGGCTTATGCCGGCGATGTGGCTATATTCTCTCCTTACTCTGACAGATCACTGTTTTATGGGGCAACCATAGCTGAAAATGTTGGGAGTCAGTTAGGTTTTTTGTTGAACAGGGCTACAACTCAGGTTTTGATAAATAGATTCACCTCTGCTTTGGACAGCAGGATTGTCGATGAAGCAATCTATCTGGGAATAAACATTACATCAAGGGTTGAAACTACAGTAGATCTAAATCTCGCCCCCATAATGGGGAAAATTAAGGAGGATCTTAGCTGATGGGACAATTTGAAGTTTTCAATAATGGGGAGGTATAGTCTTGTCAAAATGATGATCCTGTCAAAACTATGAATGGTATATATGATATGTGAAAATGTACAGCACCACTAATACCAGTGTAGCGTGTCAGAGCACTTTACATCACACATATTACACAGAGAAGATGAGGACAGGGAACCAGCGAAAAAGCCATGTCAGTTGATTTTAGATCTCCCCGGTGCAATATTAGCTAAGTTAAAAACGATTATTCCCCCTAAAAAGATTGATTGGACTATTCTAGCTTATTGTAAGCAAAAGACAGATGAATCAGTTTCCGATTTCTTCACACGGTTTGAGGAAGCTTTTCATGATTTCAGTGGCCAGTCGCTAACGGACGATACGGGCCGACAATTTTTTGTAGATAAGTATGTTACAAATTTATTACCAGGTGTGGCTAGCCGCTTGAAAGCTAGCAAAAGCTCTTGGACCACCTCTTCTCCGGCATCTGTCCTGACGATGGCTCAATATTATGAGCGTCAGGAACTAGAAGCGAAGGGCAACGCGGATAAAAAGTCTAAAGAATTAAAACCAATGGTTATGTTATCTCAGGTTTATGGTCCACCTCTTTGAGGTAACGATAGAGGCGAACAAGGATTTTCTAATTCCTCTTATACTCGTCCCTCTTTAGCCGTTGATCAATGCGCGTATTGTAGAAAATGTGGCCATTGGGCAGATGAGTGTCCATTGTTTTTGCCTCACAGCGCTATGTACGTGGCCGAGGATCCATGAGGAACCGCTCGGGGAACTCAGGACCCAGAGGTGCTATGAACGATCGTGCTAGGTTTGATTCTAATGTGCGGGTACAAAATGGGTCCAATACTTTTGATAGGAGCAACCAATACCAGATGTCTGATTATGTGCAGCCTGAGTCGCATGATTCTGCTTATGCATAGGATTGCGTAGGATGGGGTAAGGAATCCGTTGAAGTTCCAGTAGATCAAAGGGGTCCTTATGTTACAGCACATGTTTTGGGTTCTACTGATCAGCTTCTGGTTGATACAGGAGCTACTCATAGCGCTTTGTCTAAACAATTGGTTTCAAGGACGCCCCTGTCTGGCTTAAAGATTACATCAATAGGGTTCGATGGAACACCTTCCCTTAGCCCATTGTCACAACAACTTGCATTTCATGTTGATAAGTTTGCTGCTCCATGCCTGTTTTTGCTTTCCCCAAAGACACCAGATAATATTATGGGTCTTGATATGCTCAAGTATTTCAGAGCCACAATAAGATGTTCCCCTGAAGGAGTGCGTGTGATTTTGAATGACAATTATCCAGTAGCAGACAGAGTTTGTATTGTTCAAGAGGATACTGCATTAGCCTCCCTACCTGAAACTCTGTGGGCTACTTCAGATACCGATGTGGGTCAGATGGTTATTCCACCAGTGCACATTAGTGTAAAGGAGGGAGCTGTGTTACAACGTTTGCCTTAATATCGAATTGCACAGGAGGGTGAGGAAGCACTCATACGAATTATACAAGATCTCATTGAAGTTGGAGTTGTTGAGGAAGTTCCATTTAACATTTGTAATAGTCCGATCCTCCCAATTTTGAAGAAAGACACTGATACCAGGATCTACAGATTTATTATTGATTTACGGGCGGTGAATAAGATAGTGGTACCACAATACCCAGTGGTTTCTGACATAACGACACTTCTTACTTTAGTTCCACCTACTGCAACTACGTTCTCTGTTATAGACTTGAAGAACGCTTTCTTTTCGATCCCTATTCATCCTTATAGCCGATATCTGTTCGGTTTCACTTTGAATAATCAATCGTATAGATTTTGTAGAGTTCCTCAAGGCTATACTGAGAGTCCTAGTATGTACAGCCAAGCATTGAAAAGACAACTGGATTCTTTTGTTCTACCTGAGGGTGTGGCGCTCATACAGTATGTTGATGATATTTTTTTGGCAGCCGATACCCCTGAACAATGTGAGAAATGTATTCTGTCTTTTCTTTATTTCCTTGTCTTACATCACCATAAGGTATCGAGAAAGCACTGCAGTATTGTAGACCAAAGGTAACCTACTTAGGTCACCTTTTGTCTAAGGAGGGGCGTGCACTCACAATAGATTGCATTCAAGCAATTTTAGACGCACTCACATCAGATCACATTCAAGCAATTTTAGACACACCAGTACCTTCCACACAGAAAGAGGCTCGAGCATTTTTAGGTCTTAATTCTTTTTGTAGGCAATGGATATTAGGATTTTCATATATCGCTAAACCCTTGTTAGCACCTTTGACAAAAGATACTCCAATACCCCTCCCTTGGACAGATGAATGTGAGAGTGCTTTCCGACAGTTATGACAAGCTCTTTGTTCAGCACCAGTGTTAGGTACTCCAGATTATACGAAGCTCTTTACATTGTACGTACACGAGAGGGATGGATGTGCATTGTCAGTTTTAGTACAGACACATGGTGATAAGCAACGCCCTTGTGCATATTTTTTAGCACTACTTGATCCTGTTGCTCGAGCGTTGCCTGGTTGTTTTCGTTCGGTTGCAGCAACAGCGGTGTCAATACGTCAGCGTGAAGGGATAGTCTTATCACATAAACTGTTGGTGTTGGTACCTCATGCTGTTGATGCCCTTTTGAATCAAACAAAGACGTAGCACTTAACTAGCGCTCGTCTGACTGGATATGAGCTGACATTGTTAGCTCCTCACATTACATTGAAGAGATGCGCAACACTAAATCCAGCCACGTTGTAGCCATTTCCGGCGACTCAGCCTGAGGCGCAGGAAACACATGATTGTATTTTCTTGACTGAGGAACAGACAAAGGGTTGTATTGATTTGCAAGATACGCCCCTTCCAGATGTAGATGGCGAACTGTGGGTTGATGGGTCTTGTCTGAAGTTACCGGATGGTACAACTTCAGCCGCATATGCAATTACTATGCTTCACACGATAGTAGAGACAGCTCGCATACCACTGAAGTCACCTCAAGCAGCAGAATTAATAGCTTTGACACAAGCGTGTGAGCTTAGTACAGGATTATGTGTGAATATTTATACAGATAGCCGCTATGATTTTGGAGTGGGGCATGATTTTGGCCTTCTCTGGAAGGAAAAAGGCTATCTGACATCACACGGGGTGCAGATAATGCACAGAGAACTAGTGCATAATCTTTTGACTGCATTAACATATCCAAAGAAAGTAGCTATAGTGAAATGCAGTGCGCATAAAAAGGTGACAGATGAGATGGGACAAGGAAATGCTTTTGTAGATTGAGTGGCACGTGAGACTGCGATGCAGCCTGACACTACTTCTATGTATGTAGTGAAGTCACAAGCTGAGTGGTGGCACGATGCTAGGAAGGAAGTACTAGAGATACAGAGGACCGCTTCTGACAAAGAACGAGAGCAATGGTCCAGGGATGGAGAGTTGGATAATGAAGGTTGTTGGCGAAACAAGCAGATGGATAGATGGAAGTTGCCTATAGCTTTTGTACAACCTATGGTACAGATGGCTCATGGGCTAGCACATGTTGGAGCTTCAGCAATAGTGAAATTGCTTACACAAGTCTGGGAGTATCCAGAAATTGCTAGCACAGCTAAGAGAGTAGTACAGTCCTGTATGATTTGCCTGCGATTTAATCCTGGAAAAGGGACACGAACTTCAGCAGGAGAATTTGCTACACAGACTGCACCTTTTCAAGTTTTGCAGATGGATTATATTCAGCTTGAACGCTGTAATATTCTGAAGTATGTCTTAGTGGTGGTATGTGCCTTCAGTAAATGGATTGAGGCGTACCCCACAAAGGACAATACTGCAATTACTACAGCAAAGGTGCTTTTGAAGGAACTCTTTCCTCGCTATGGTGTTTGTAGATTTTTGTGGAGCGAAAGGGACCTCATTTTGTAGGGGACGTTATAAAGTATGTCCTGAAAGGATTAGGGATCAAACAGAAGTTTCATGCAGTGTTCCACCCACAATCAGCAGGATTGGTGGAAAGATACAATGCTACTCTGAAACTGAAATTAGCTAAGATACAGGCTTCTACTTCTCTGAATTGGTCAGATGCGTTGCCACTGGCATTGTTGTCAATTAGATCAGTGCCTCATTCTCGAACAGGTCCTGTTTGGGAGGCCCATAAATATCTGGGGAATACCTAAACCGAGTTCTGTGTATGATGTACCTTGTGTCTTAATGAATGACTATTTGGCACAATTAACTGATAACTTGGTTTCTATTCATCAACAGGTTTGAGAAGCACTTCCTGACAGATCCACAGGTGAGGGCCACAATCTCCGGCCTGGTGACTTCGTCCTTCTGAAGTCCTTTGAGAGATCGAGCAGTTTGGAGCCAAGGTGGCGTGGGCCAGAGCAAGTGCTACTCGCCACAAGAACAGCAGTTCGAGTCACAAATCGGAAAAATTGGGTCAATGGTACGCATTGTTGCTGAGTACTCCCGACTTTGGTGGAGCCTGCTGTGTTGACCGACCATCGAGAGGTTCTGACTGTGGAGAGAGGCCGTGCTGTGACACCTGACGGATCTGAGGAGTTCTTCCGGGACCAGACAGTCCCTGGAGCAACAAGATATAATTTGAGACCGAGAGAGAAATCTGCAGCATTTGTGAAAGTTGTCTGAGCATTCCCTGGGTCAGTGAAACGGAGAGCCGATGTGGCAAGGGGGGGGATCAGCCCTCTATTAGAGTAGTGACACCCATCTTGGCCCATGGTGAAGAAATCAACGGCTACCCAGGGGTAAGAGCTCTGACAACTACTTTAGTTTCAGGAAGATTTGTTTTGTGTCGTGACTAAAATGGAAAAAAAGAAGAACATTTTTTTGTGAAGTAGGGTTTGTTGTTGCTTTGGTGATTGTGGCAACAATAACATGGTCTGTAGAGGAGACAACTCCTGCTCGTGAGTTGTTTGTTGTTACTACACCTACACCAGAGGAGCATTATTTCTTTATGCTCCCATATCAAGAATTGAAACATCGACAATCTTATCTGAATAATACCTTCATTCAAATGTTGCATCACACCCACATCGCTACGAATGCTACAAACTGTTGGATTTGTGGGATGATGCCTGCACATCAAAAGAAAGGAGGTACACCGTTCATACCTCTTCCTTTTTCGCATAATGGCTCTTGTCGAGCCTGGTATACTTTGCTCTTTGCGACCAAGAAGCCTACAGTGGGCAGACTTCTTTTCCGGTTAAATAAAGAGTGCCATCAAGACAAAAATGGGTATCCCCAGGCGAATGGAACTAAATGGGAGTGGGAGGAATATTGACCTGACAATATTTCAACGCCATATATCTTCACCAACACAAGAGACTCATCCAATGCTGAACATTTTGTCATTTCTGTTACTCAAACTCAAGCAGAACTACGTGTACAGAGCATTGGACATATCCCTGTTGGGATCAGTGACTGTATTACTGAGTTGAATATAGATGGCTTAAATAATAGTACCTTTTTAGCTTCACATAATACTTATTTTGTGTGTGGAATCGTGGATATTATCGATTGCCAGCCGGCTGGACCGGCATTTGTTATGTATCATTTTTATTGCCCCCTGTGTTTCTGGCACCTCCATTAAATCATCGAAATCTTAAACTGTTTAACAACATTACTGTAAATAGATACAAAAGAACTTTGACTACTGATAGCATTGACCAAAGCGACACTAGCCTACAACAATATATAGATTTTAATTTAGGATTGTTCTTTTTTGTGGGTGCTGCATTAAACAGCAGAAAAGTGCGACGATTGACTAGAGTAGTAGAAGCTGTAACAGATCAAACAGCTGTAGCTTTAGGTAACATCACTGAAGAATTGCAAATTGCTAGAATTGTGGCTTTGCATAATAGGATGATGTTAGATGTTATGCTAGCAGATAGAGGTGGTGAATGTCGTGTTATAGGTAGTAGCTGATGCATGCTCATACCTGACCACACCCCATCAGTGTACAAAGCGATTAATAAACTTCATAAAATCGTTGCAGACCTTCACACAGAAAATGGTACATGGACTTTTACAGGATGGCTTTGGACTGGGGCTGGAAAGTATTAACAGCCCTATGTATAATAATTGCAATATTCTTCACTTGTTGTATATGTATTCAGTGCAGTTCGATGATATGTTCTATGTGTGTCACTGCTTGCATACCGACCAAAACCAATATTGCAGAAGTCAAAATGCAGAATGATTTGAAAAAGGAGATAGCTAGCATGATGGTCATTGATATAAGGGATGAATATCTAGCTTTTACCAGGAAGTTGAATGTCTTCAGCTAATGCTGAAAGGGTCATCTGTTTTTAATCAACGGCGATTAGGTTAAGCATTAGCAGAAGACATGCTTTGTTTGACCATTATCGTATCAAATGTACCGACTCCATTTGGCATTTGCAACGGCCATTTTGTATGCCATACATTGCCATGTGCTTGTCATGTGCTTTGTCCTACTTTCTTGTTAACTGCGCCTGAAGTCTGCCGACAACAGGCTATATTTAGCATTCCCTGCTTCCAGCATGTCCAGACATGCGCAGTAGGGTCAATGACCGATACTAATTGGTTCCAGATAGGAATGTGTTTACCAGTTGTTGAAGACTGTTAACTCCGCCCACCTAACAATTATGCCTTCCAATATGTCCTTGTATGGTCATGAAACTGCTCTTGCCTTCTGTACCGCCTTCTTTTGAGCCCCCTCATTGTGCATAAAAGGGGCCATGTTCTTTAGTTCGGTGTGCTACTCGATACATTACTGAGGGGTGTTGTTTGGACTATAGTACCACCTTTAAAGGTTTAATAAACTTTGCTTTTGTATTTTCCAGTTTCATTGCCAACTTCTTCCTAAGGTCCTGAGGACTCTGTGCAGAGAAGGGTGAACCCCTTGCACTAAGTAGGCCTAGCTGAGGTTTGCTTACAACAAGGGTATGGCATATGTTGCTTTGTCTCGTCAGACCTTTATCTGGATTGCATTTAATTGATTTGGATGAGAGAAAGATTAGTGCAGATGCAAATTGTGTGAAAGAGTATAATAGGTTAAGAAGAGAATATGCTCCCAATGTAGGTCAATATCCAGTATTTGAAAAGCGTATGGTAGGTCAAAAAAGAAGATATGAGAATATCTGTAGTGAAGGTATACAGAAAGAAAAAAAACAAGATAAAAGTGTGATTGCAAGCAAAAAGAAAAAGGACACTTTATAAGAGATTGTTGGTTATCAGTTTGGGAATAGTTGTGGTGTCAACTGCTATGCTAATGTAGTTGTCAATGTTTTCTTGGAAGTTTGCAACAGCAAATTGTTGAGAATCGGGAAAAAATATTTTGTTCGTTGTATTCTGTTTATGAGAAATGTAGTAGTGATAAAAGTTAAATCCAAAGTGTTTCTGATATTCTAAATGTATTGGACATATGTTCTGGCTGTTCTCAATTCACACTGAATATTCAGCAAGATTGTCACACATTTCTTATGTATATGCTTGTTGTATTGGAACATGTAGGTATAGATATTGAAAATCTTTTTGGCCTTTCTTACAAATGGGAACATGACTGTGAAAATTGTTTGTTTACATGAGGCACTAACATAGACAGTAAAAGATTTATATATTTAACTTTACCAGACTGTGAATCAGTGTCTTTTAACAACCTAGTTAGAGGAGCAACTCAAAACATGGAGTGTAGCCCATGTAAATCAGAAATGTCATCAAGATTATCCATACAAGGAGTGCTGTCCCTTCCAAATATCAGAGAATACTATTTTGCGTCTTTTGCACATTATAACTATAGGTTTTTTTGTTTAGATCTTCATGAGGCAGACATTTTTTTTATGAGGAAGATGTTGTTAGAATTAAAAATGTCCGACCTGGTTAGAATCACGAAAGATCCAAAGAAAGTACGCTATAAGTCCCTACAGTGGATTTTTAAGCTGAAAACTCAGTTTTTTAAATTTTATGACTTACCTAAATTAAGTAACAAGACAAATTTAATAAATTTTAGCTTGGGAGATGCTGGTTGTATGGACAAAAATACATTAACTCTTTGGAAGGAGAATGGCTTCGAGAAAATTGAAGACTTCCTGTCAGGAAATAGGTGGAAATCTTGGGATGAAATTTTCAACCAGAATAATCATTCTCATACACATTTGAACTGGTCCTTCATTATGCTTAATCCAAAACTTAGAGAGCTTGATATAGGAAATTTATTTAATAAAGAAAATATTTCTACAACTCTCAATAACAAAATACAAAAGAAAATGAGTATCTGGATTAAAATATTAAAAGAAAGAAGAGCAGGACTCTTCCAGCAAGATTATTGAGAGATGGAAAAAGAGGGAAGATATTGCAATTAACCAACAGGTATGGGATAAAATAAATAAATTCAACAAAACCATATTTTGAGGAGCACATTTTAAACATATGCAATTCTATAATAAATGGTTAATATACAGAACCCCCTCCTTTTTACATAATATTTTCCCCCAAGTAGCCAATAAATGCTTCCGGTATGTAGAAAAAGGCACTTGGAAACACATTGTCTGGGAGTGTTAACAAATCTAGGTATTTTGGAAGGAAATAGAAAAATATCTCTCAATCGAGCTTGAAACCAATATAGTATTCGATGACCTAATCCCCATTTTAGGCTGTTCTCCTAGTCACACCCCACATGATGAGTCCCTTTTCAAAGCCTCTTTAATAGCTAAATCCCTTATATTACAGTCCTGGAAAACAGATCTTGTACCAACCTTTCAGGCATGGAAGGCAAAATTACTTCGAATCCAGGGTAGGGAAAGAAAATATGCTTTAAGATCAGGGGCTCTCAACAAATAGAAGAAATATTGGAAAGTATTTGATTCTTAATTTCCCTGCTATCATCCAACCCGACCCACATTTCCCTGAAACTTTTATGAGTTTGGCAGATTGTCTTGTTTTCGCACATTGCACTTTACAATCAAGCTATGAAATGAAAACTGTGAAGACGCTTATTATATTTAAATGTTTCGTACTGTATTAATTCTAACCAAGTCTCCTGAATATTATTGTCAGCCTGTTAGATTGCTTTCTCACGCACTTTGCACTTTATAATTCAAGTTTTGAAATGATAAATTGTGTAGACGTCTCTTATATTCTTATGCCTCGTACTGTATTAATTAGATTTCAAACCTGTCTTGTTTTTTTTATCTGTCTTATTTGAACTCTCAATAAAAAAAATTATAAAAAAAAAGATTATTTATACAAA
>NW_028249931.1:0-13381 GCF_964263255.1 Lissotriton vulgaris
ATATATATATATGTAACACAGTGAAAACACCACAAACTGACTCCACAACAGTTTAAACTACACAAGACCAAAACGACAAAAATCCAACATACACAGTTCAAGAATATGGTTGCAAAGTGTTCTTAAGGTTAGCGATAAAATGATCCACAGTTGCTTTACCTTTTAGCCACAGTACCTTTGTTTGCGATAAAAAGTTCCAAGCACAGAAGCTATAGCCGTAGAAAGTAAGCGATGCGTTACTCCTGAGACCCTGGGGAGGCGTTAGCGACAACCCCGCTGCAGTAGCGGACATGGTGCGACGAGTCCAGCCAGTATGGGGAGGAAGGCGATGACTTGTATGGATTCCGGTGCATAGGTTCCGTAGGAAGTTTTCTCTCGCAACGGCACGATGCGTCGATCTCCAGGGCTTAGCGACGATCTTCTCCTCTCGCGGCCCCTTGAAGCGATGGCTCTGCGACGATGTTCGCACCGACGTGAAACAGCTCGCAAAGCGGCGGTGTAACGATCTCACCCAGTCATGACAGGCTCTGCGACGATACTCACAGCGATTATATTTATTTATCCCGCTAGCAAAGGGTGCGATGTCTCTGTCAGCCACAACGGGCGCTGCGACGATCTCGACCTTCGCGGCAGCAGGAATTTCCTCGCACTGACGGTGATGCGCTCCGCAATCGAGCGATGCAATACATTTTCTGTAGCAAAGTCTCTCAAATCTTGGTTTCCAGCTTCCCAACACAGGTACCACTTCCAGAGGCACCACAACTGGCCCAAGCACTCTTGGACAGAGCTCTCTCAGCAGAGCTCAGGGAAGCTGGGGGTGAAGTCCTTTTGTTCCTGGGACTTCAAAACAGGGAGCCAGCTCACAACAGGCCCTTGGAGATTCCTTCAAGTCAGGGGACAAAGCAACAACAAAGTCTTTTCCCTCTCCTAGGCAGCAGGGCAACTGCAGGTCAGTCCAGCATCACACAGCAGGGCAGTCCTTCTTCTTCAGTCTCCCAGCTTTCTCCTTGGCAGAGGTTCCTTCTTGTTTCCAGGATTATCTAATTTTCTGTAGTCAGGGGTGCTGTACTTATACCCCTAAAAGTCTTTGATCCCTCTGTGCAGGAGGGCTCTGAGCCCGGTCTGAACCAGTTCTGGGTGTTCCTTGAGCACTTTGTTTCCCTGGCCTCTCCTTTCATTTCAGAGAGAGCGGCAGGGTCATCAGCTGTCCAGCTGGAGGTGGAGCCAGCATTGTGGAAGGCAGGCACGGCCCTATTCTGGGTCAGGTGCTACCCCCCCCCCACCACTCTAGATGCAGATGGAGCTAATCAGCCCAGGGATGGCCCACTCAGACTCTGGGAGCCACCCAGCCCCTGTCACTCACAAACCAGACAGTCAATTCACAAACAGGCCAAGGCACACAGAAAGGTCAGACAAGAGAACAGCTACTTTCTAAAAGTGCTGTTCTCAAACACAGGATTTAAAAACAACCTTTCCTAAAAGATGCGTTATTAAACTCTTAGTTCAGGGACACCAGACTTTTATGTCCTATCTTGCTCCTATGGGAAGATATGCTGTTAGCCAGCATCCCCCATGATAGCCTATGGGGCAAGATAGCCTTACAATAGTGAAAAACTAAAATGGCTGTAATTCACTACCAGAGCATGTCACCTGCACTGGTACATGCTCTACCTTTCACATACACTGCACCCTGCTCAAGGGGGTACCTTGGGCCTTTCATAGGGGTGACCAATCTGCACAGAAAGGGAATAGTTAGGCCTGGTCAGTGGGGACAATGACCAGGAGGACATGGCAGTTCACAGACTGCACACAGGCACTGCGGTGGCAGGCCTGAGACACCATTTTAGGGCTACTCATGTGGGTGGCACAATCAGTGCTGCAGGCCCACTAGTAGCATTTGTATCACCAGCCCTGGCACACTCAAGTGCACTTTACTAGGGACTTCTTGGTGATACAAATATGCCAATCATGGATAACCAATTACATCTCGGAAAAAGTGATAAATATCTATGCCTCCTTCCCCCACGCCCCTACAGAACCGTCTACTCCTGTGGGTGAAGACATGGCGGAGTTTAAAGAATTTCCTCCCATGGATGTTTTGACTACTCAGGGACTGCTTAAAAACTTAAAATCTGGGTCCCCATTGGATCCAGCACCCCCTACGATTTTACAGCTGGTATCGGAGACGGTGACTCCACTTATTCAGGAGGTGATAAACTCCTCACTGGCCTCTGGCACGGTGCCCCCTTCCTGGAAACAAGCCAGAGTAAAGGCTCTTCTAAAAAAACCAAACCTTAACCCAGATGACTGGGCTAATTATCGGCCTATATCCTTGCTGCCAACAGTCAGTAAGCTTGCCGAAAAGTATGTAAATGCCCAGCTTTCTGCATTTCTGGAGGAAAGGAATGTACTGCACCCTACGCAAACTGGCTTTCGGAGCCTTCAGGGAACAGAGACCGCCCTTATTACGGTGGTAGAGGAGACTAGGAAAATCCTTGACACCGGCTGCAATGCCGCCATACTTCTCTTAGACCTCAGTGCGGTATTCGATACCGTGAATCATAACATCTTGCTGCAGAGGCTGAGAGAAGTAGGGTTTGGGGGGCAAGCGCTCAATTGGCTGCGTTCCTTTCTAACGGAAAGGACCTTCACGGTCTTTGAGGACAACGCTTCTTCACCCCAAATGCGTCTCCAGTGTGGTGTTCCCCAGGGCTCTTCCCTCAGCCCTACACTATTTAATATCTATATGAGGCCTTTGGCTGAGGTGATTCTGCCCTGGGGAGTACAGCTGGTGACGTATGCAGATGATACGCAATTGATCATCTCACTAGCGTCTCAGAATGCCCCCTATAAAAATCTCTCCTCTTGTCTAACGGATATCCACGCATGGATGGATACATCCTTTCTTAAATTGAACGGTGCGAAAACAGAGGTAATGTTACTGGGACAGAAGCCTCCGTCCACCATTGACAACTGGTGGCCACTTTGCCTTGGACAGCCCCCCTCCCCCCCACCCCCACCAAAAAGCCAAATTAAGAGCCTGGGGGTCTGGCTCGACCCTGCCCTTAATCTTGGAGTACAGGTGCGCAAGGTAGCAGCCATCTGTTATGCCTTACTGAGACAACTGAGGAAAACCATTAAACTCCTCCCGTTCAGTTCCAGGAGAATACTGGTACAATCCCTGATATTATCGCCCCTTGACTACTCCAATGCACTCTATCTGGGAGCTCCACAAGGCGCTATTAAAATCCTCCAGACGGTCCAAAACTGTGCCGCACGTCTGTTACTGGACATCCCACGACGGACCTCTGCCAGATCTGGTTTGCGCCAGTTACACTGGCTCCCAGTGCAAAGGAGAGTGGAGTTTAAGTCCTTGACCATGGTACATAAAGCCTTCCATTAGACTGGTCCCGTACTAATTCAAGCCATGTTCTCCCCCTATTGCCCTCAACGGACCCTCAGATCTAATAATAAGAATCTGTTAGTGGTCCCTAAAACAAAAAGAACACGTACAGGCGGGAGACGCTTTTCGCTACAGGCAACCAAACTATGGAATAGTCTTCCTGACTCCATTAGATTGGAACCCAATCATCAAAAATTTAGGAGGCTAGTTAAAACTCACCTGTTTGCCTAACTCTGTGAATGAATGAGCAAAGGGCGCCGGGATGCCTACGGGTAGCTGTGCGCGTAACAAATGTGTAATTCATTCATTTATTCATTAACAATTTATACAGAGAGCATATGCACTTTAGCACTGATCAGCAGTGGTAAAGTGCCCAGAGTTCTATTGCCAACAACCACAGGTCAGGAAAAACAAGGGAGGAAGAAGCATAAAGTTTGGGGATAACCCTGCAAAATTGGCCATTTCCAACACAACACCCTTCCAGCTAAAGCCAGGGTAGACCAAACGATACCTTGGTTGGATTCCCTGCTTAAGGCGATAGAACACGGAAACTGGACCAAACAGCAGGGCACTATTCCTGTTCTATGCCGTCCTGAACCCAGTTGGATCACTCTATCCATACTCTCAAGGTCCACCATGCCAATCCATGTGGAACCCTTCTCCTCACCTGTGGACACCACCTGTGCAGTACCTAAACTTAACTTGCTCACAGCAAGCCACAGTGGCCACCAACAGTGGTCAGGGGCGAGACCCAGACCTTATGCCTCTCAGGGCCCTCAAACCCCTATGATGTCAGAGGATGGGGGGCAGCACCCATAGGTGCTCGCCCCCTTTTGTTCACTCTCCCTCCTGTTAGGTCAGGTCTGACATCCTGGCACTGACCCACCAGTCCCGGACCTGTATGTGGCAGCTGGACAGGAATGCGGGGGTGGGCTTCCCCACACCCGGTCCTCCTCTTCCTTGGGTATCTGTACCCTCCCAATTGGAGCGGTACCCCCTTCTAGAATAGCCAGGGACCCGTGGCAGTTGTCCTGCACCATTCAGGGGTTCTATCCTGCAACTGGTTTTCCAGGTCAGGGGGGACACCCTGGACCTGGCCCTTCAACCTAGGCTCCAAAGCCTCCAGGTCAGACAACATTTAACCTGGCTTCCCCACCCAAGGACCAATCCCCGCGGTGGAACACTTGCCCAGCACACCAGGACTTCACTCACAGATGTGCCCACACTGGTAGACAGTACCCACCTGGTCAACACAACGGTGTGGCCCAGTCCACCCCCAGGGTGAGACTCCTGCCCCCCTTCCAGGGGCAACCCTGTCCACCAGGACAACCTGCCACAGGGGCCACTGACAGATGTCAGTGATGAGAGCCAGACCGCATACCTGTCAGGCCTCTCTAACCTCGGTGGCATCAGAGAGTGTGGGGCAGTAGCCCCAGGTGCCTGGCACCTTCCTTCCACTCTCCCTCTTGCCAAGTCAGGTAGGGCATCTTGACACTGGCCTGTCAGCCCAGGGTCTGTACCCTCAGGCTGACTAGGGGTCATGGGTGAGGCTGTCCTCTCCCTCCCCTGCCTTCTGGGTTCCCGCACTCTCGTCCCAGGAAAGGCGCCCTCGGAACAAAACTCTCCTACCAGTTCAGGATCTCCCTCCAGCAACTGGTCTCCCAACCAAGGGTTTAACCCCTCAGGCTGCACCGGGGTCAGAGGCGGGGACTCCCACCCTCTGTTCCCCCCTTCCAGAGCTGTGCACCATCCCTACTGGAGGGGTATCCCTGGAGGCAAAACTGGTCAGGACACTGGTTATAGATGTCCTTCCTTCCAGGTTAGGCAGATCCTGAACCTGGTCTCCCAACCCAGGGACCAATACCTGCGGTTGTGCTTAGCCTGGCATGCCAGGACTTCTGGGGACTCACACAGTACCCCCTTGAGGGTGACACATGACTCATGTGTCCTTTGACAGTCTGCCTGGCTCAGATCTCCCGACCTCTGTCCACCTGAGAGTGCGCAAAGATCCCCCAGGACAGAAGTGGTGTCACCATGGTCACTCCTGGGATACTCTGCCCTTCTGGCTGGCCCCTGACCCACTGGTTCTCCCACTAGGGACTCCTTCCCCCTCTCAACCCTCAGTCTGGACTTCTGCACCCTCCCAACTGGAGGGGCACTGCCAGACACCAAAACTGATGGAGGCCTGGTGACAGGCACTCCCCTTTCACCAGGCACTAGGAGATCCTCCTCAAATGGCCTACTAGCACCATCTAGGCCTCCAACCTGGTGTTCCCTTAAGGAACCCTCCAGGCCCTGAGACTGGGTTTCGAGCACCGTGAGACACACCGTCCCACACTCACTCCTACTCCACTGAGACCGGACATGAGCCCCTACACCCCTCCCACCACACTGGGACACAACTGGGCTACACTGAACCTCTTCCATCTCACAGGTCTGGAAGATATCTGCGCCACTTCTTTTGGGATCACTCCCCAATGCCTCTTCAGACTCTCTGGAATCCACCAAGAGGTCTGCCTCCAACGCAAGCTCCCTGGGATCAGAGAACTCACACTCCACCGGTCTTGGCATAGCTCTGGAAAACAGGGACATAAAATATGCTCTCCATCAAATGAATCACACAGCCCCCACAGTTGTTACCAAGCTACCCTTTGCCTCACCCTCCAGTGCCTCACACAAGTACCCCACACCACTATCCTCAGATTGGGAAGACAGTGTACTACTGTCTCTGTCACACAACTCACACACTCCTGGCTGGTCTTCATACTCATACACCTAGGTTTATACCATGGGGGAACCCCTCTCCCTGCACCTCTCATCTAGAGTCAGTAGAGTGTCCCTCCCAACACTAGGAATATGGTCCCCTGTGCCAGTCCCCCAATCTACTTCAGGGACAATGCACTCCACTGGAACTACATCATAAACCTGAAACCCCAGGTGTATGTTGAACCCCTCCCTCAAGTCAGGTGCCACATCTCTCGGTGTTTGTACCTTTCTCTCAGCACTGGAAACTATAATCTTGCTGCCACCATCTGAGGTGGACTCCAGCTCCAACTCAGCAAAGCTCACCTCTTGAGCTACCCATGTTTCTTCATCAGCTAAGGCACTCATGGCCTCAAGCCTCTCGAGCTCCAACTCAAGCTCCCTCATTCTCAACTCATGGGCCAAGGTCAATTTCAATTCCTCCAGGGCACGGGCATTTTTACTCTCCTCCGGCGCCCTTTCTCTTTCCGCTCTTTCTCTTTCTTTTTCCATTTCCATTTTTACCTTCAGGACTTCCAAGTCATATACCCTCACTCTTTGATTTTTATTCTAACTCTTCTCGAGTGAAACCCCTACTGGAATGGTTGCTGCCAAGCCTTGAGCCTGGTCCTCTTATAGGCAGATCTTGGGGTTAAAAACCATTCCTTCTACTTGCATCATTTCCCTCTTGGGCCTCCGACCAGGTCTTCAAGATGCTCTGCAGATCCTCCTTCCTGAGGCTGCTCTTTATGGGGCGCTCAAACTTGTTGCAGAATTGTTTAAGCTGTGTAACCTTGTAGGAATACAAATCTTCAATAACAAACTCCAATTCTGCTTCCACACTGGGTGCCTTTCCTTTCACAGACATGATGCTTTGAAGAGTTACTAAAAAATAGAATAAAAAATCAAAATGTAGTATGCTGTGGCGTAGTGGTCTGCACTCACTAGTGATGTACACCAATCCCTGTGGGTCTAGTACAAATACAAGTTTGAATCCCACCGCTGACCAACAATGTTAGAACTGGGGGTCTCTAGTTGGCAGAGGTAAGTACCACCGTACAAAGAGGGACCCTTGATTCTAGTCAGGGTTTAGAGGAAACACTCTTTAGATAACCTCTGCTCACCCCCTTGGTAGCTTGGCACAAGCAGTCAGGCTTATCAAAGGCAATGTGTAAAGTATTTGTACCAACACTCACAGTAACACAGTGAAACCACCACAAACTGACTCCACAATAGTTAGAAAAATAAAGGTATTTAATCTAAACTACACGAGACCAAAACAACAAAAATCCAACATGCACAGTTCAAGAATATGGTTGCAAAGTGTTCTTAAGTTTAGCGATGAAATGATCCACAGCTGCGTCACGTTTTAGCCACAGTACCTTTCTTTGCGATAAAAAGTTCCAACACAGAAGCTGTTGTGGTAGAAAACAAGTGACGCGTTACTCCTGAGACCCTAGGGAGGCATCAGCAACAGCCCCGCTGCAGTAGCGGATGTGTTCCGACAAATACAGTCTGTATGGGAAGGAAGGCGATGACATGTATGGATTCCGGTGCATAGGTTCCGTAGGAAGTTTTCTCTCGCAAAGGCACGATGCGGTGATATCCGGGGCTTATCGATGCGATGGCTCTGCGACGATGTTCGCAGCGACGTGAAACAGCTCGCAAAGCGGCGGTGCGACGATCTCACCCAGTGATGACAGGCTCTGAGACGATACTTGCAGCGATGATATTTTTCCCACTAGCGAAGGGTGCCTTGTCTCTGGCAGCCGCAACAGGCGCTACAACGATCTCGACCTTCGCGGCTGCGGTAATTTCCTCGCACTGAAAGTGATGCGTTCCGCAATCGAGCGATGTGATACATTTTCTGTAGCAAAGTCTCTCAAATCTTGGTTTCCAGCTTCCCAACACAGGTACCACTTCCAGAGGCACCACAACTGGCCCAAGCACTCTTGGACAGAGCTCTCTCAGCAGAGCTCAGGGAAGCTGGGGGTGAAGTCCTTTTGTTCCTGGGACTTCAAAACAGGGAGTCAGCTCACAACAGGCCCTTGGAGATTCCTTCAAGTCAGGGGACAAAGCAACAACAAAGTCCTTCCCCTCTCCTAGGCAGCAAAGCAACTGCAGGTCAGTCCAGCATCACACAGCAGGGCAGTCCTTCTTCTTCAGTCTTCCAGCTTTCTCCTTGGCAGAGGTTCCTTCTTGTTACCTGGATGATCAAATTTTTTGTAGTCAGTGAACCTGTACTTATACCCCTAAAAGTCTTTGATCCCTTTGTGCAGGAAGGCTCTGAGCCCGGTCTGAACCAGTTCTGGGTGTTCCTTGAGCACTTTGTTTTCCTGGTCTCTCCTTTCATTTCAGAGAGAGGGGCAGGGTCGTCAGCCGCCCAGCAGGAGGTAGAGCCAGCATTGTAGAATGCAGGCACAGCCCTATTCAGGCCCAGGTGCTACCCCCTCCCACCACTCTAGATGCCGATGGAGCTATTCAGCCCAGGGATGGCCCACTCAGACTCTGGGAGCCACCCAGCCCCTGTCACTCACAAACCAGACAGTCAATTCAGAAACAGGCAAAGGCACACAGAAAGGTCAGACAAGAGAACAGCTACTTTCTAAAAGTGCTGTTCTCAAACACAGGATTTAAAAACAACCTTTCCTAAAAGATGTGTTATTAAACTCTGAGTTCAGGGATACCAGACTTTTATGTCCTATCTTGCTCCTATGGGAAGATATGCTGGTAGCCACTGTAGCCAGCATCCCCCATGATAGCCTATGGGGCTGTTTTCCTTGAACACCGCTAGGCTATGGAATGCTCTTCCCATCACACTCCGCTCCAACTCTGACCTTCTTGCATTCCGGAAAAACCTAAAGACACTGTTGTTTGCTCAATCCTATGTACCTTAAGCTCCTTCAGTCACTTTCCCTCTATCCAGCGCTTGGACGCCTGCGGGCAGCAACCGCGCTCAATAAAAACTGTTACAATACAATACAATACAATACAATACAATAGTGAAAAACGAAAACGGCTGTAATTCACTACCAGAGCATGTCGCCTGCACTGGTACATGCTCTACCTTTCACATACACAGCACCCTTCCCAAGGGGGTACCTTGGGCCTTCCATAGGGGTGACCAATGTGCACAGAAAGGGAAGGGTTAGTCCTGGTCAGTGGGGACACTGACCAGGAGGACATGGCAGTTCACAGACTGCACACAGGCACTGCGGTGGCAGGCCTGACACGCCATTTTAGGACTACTCTTGTGGGTGGCACAATGAGTGCTGCAGGCACACTAGTAGCATTTGTATCACCAGCCCTGGCACACTTAGTGCACTTTACTAGGGACTTCTTGGTGTTAACAATATGCCAATCATGGGTAACCAATTACAATAACAATTTATACAGAGAGCATGTGCACTTTAGCACTGATCAGCAGTGGTAAAGTGCCCAGAGTTCTATTGCCAACAACCACAGGTCAGGAAACACAAGGGAGGAAGAAGCAACATGTTTGTGGATAACCCTGCAAAAAGGACCATTTCCAACAGGCTGTTTTCTTGTCTGACCTTTCTGTGTGCCTTGGCCTGTTTGTGAATTGACGGTTTGTGAGTGACGGGCTGGGGTGGCTCCAGGAGGCTGAATGAGTCAGCCCTAGGCTGAATAGCTTCATCTGCATCTTGAGGGGTGGGAGGGGATAGCACCTCGGCCTGAATAGGGCTGTGCCTGCCTTCCACAATGCTGGCTCCATCTCCTGCTGGGCGGCTGACAACCCTGCCCCTCTCTCTCAAAGGAAAGAAGGAGTCATGTAAACAGAGTGCTCCAGGACTGACCAGAACTGGTTTGGACTTGGCCAAGGCCTCTCTGCCTTCAGAGAACAAAGAGAATATTGGTATAAAAAGGATACCCAGACCCCATGAAATGTGATCATCCTGGAATCAAGAAAGAACATCTGCCAAGGAGAAATGCTATAAGACTGAAGAGGAAGGACTGTCCTGCTGTGTGTTTGTGGGCTGACCTGCCATTGCTATTCTGCCAAGGAGAGGGGAAGTACTTTGTTGTTGTTGTGTCCCCTTGCTTGAAGAGATCTCCAAGAGCCTGAGAAGAGCTGGCCTCTTGTTAAGAAGTCCCAGGAACAAAAGGACTTCACCCCCAGCTTCCCCCTGAACTCTGCTGAGTGGGTTCTGACCTGCCTAGAGTGATTGATCCATTTGTGGAGCCTCTGGAGGTGGTTGGCTGGTGTTTTGGGAGCTGGACAAGAAGAAGAAAAGAAGATCTACAAATGTGCATGCATCACTCGCTTGCAGAGCGCATTGTCGACAGTGCGAGAAAATTACTGTCACCGCGAAGATCGTCTCAGTGCCTGTTGCCGCTGCAAGAATCGCTACATCGTTCGCTTGCGGAGCGCATCACCCCGGGTACGAGAAGATTCCTGTTGCTGCGAATATTGTCCTGTCGTCGCTGTGAAGAACCGTTGCACCGCTTGCTTGTGGACCGCATCACGTCGCTGCGAACATCGTTGCAAAGTCCAACGCCATCGCATCAAGGGGCTGTTGCAGAAGAGGATCATTGGTGCACCGCACATCGCTGCTGCACCGAAGATCGTCGCCGTCCCGACAATCGTCGCATCGTGCCTGTGCGAGACGCTTCCTATCGAACCTGCAACCCAGAATCCATACAAGGTATCGCATCGCTCCCCATACAGATTGGATTTGTCGCAACATGTCCGCTGCGTGCAGCAGGGTTTTCGCATCACCTCCCCAGGGTCTCAGGAGTGACGCATCGCTTGTTTTTCAACGCTGCAGCTTCCTCTTGGAACTTTTGTCGCCTCTACAGGTACTTTGGACTAAAACTGACGCAACTGTGGATTATTTTGATGCAAACCCTAGAACTCTTTTTAAATCATATTCTTGAATTGTGTATGTTGGATTTTTGTCGTTTTGGTCTTCTGTATTTTAGATAAAGATACTTTATTTTTCTAAACTGGTGTGGAGTCCATTTCTTGTGTTTTCACTGTGGCACTGTGAGTTATGGTGCAAATACTTTACACATTGCGTTTGATAAGCCTGTCCGCTCGTGCCAAGCTACCAAACGGGTGCACAGGGGTTATCTAAAGAGTGTGTCCCCCTTACCCTGACTAGAAGCAAGGGTCCCTATTTGGACATTGGCGCCTACCTCTGCCAACTAGAGACCCTCAGATCTAACAAGGCCTAATTTATGAAAAGTGTAGCATCGATGTGTGAAAACAGTGATGCAACACTTTTCAGTCCGTCCTCCTTGCGACACCATGGATGTGCTGTATTTGCTGTGCGGGGCTCCATGTTGCAAGGATTTACAGACATGTCAGTATTCCTGATGTATCTGTAGGCACATTAATGACGCATTGCAGGAGTGTCTCTCAAAAGTGATTCTACTTCAGCAATGGGTCATTACACATAGGCAAGTCCCATGTTAAAGGTGCCTGCGTCAGACTTACGACTGCTGTGAGGCCGGAGTAAGATTTTGAAGCAGTGGCGTCCAAGAAGTGGTGTAGTGAAATCTCATAGATTTCACTGCGCCACTTCTATGACACTTTTTGGCGGGGAACGTCCATGCTACATACATTATACCTGATGCAGGTATAATGCAGCGCAGGGCTTTACAAAGGGACGCATTTGCTTAGATGCTTCACTTTGTAAATATCAGTACAAAAGGGGGTGGTGATGGACGGTCCAGGGAAGGCATGGCTTGGCAGTTCTGGCTGGACTGTTCCCATGAGGCACAGGGTCAGACTGATTTGCATATAGCCATGTCTGAACTGGGGTGGCAGAGTGGGCTAAAGAACGGTGATGGATTAAACCCAGATCTTTTGACTGGGTGTGAGTGTTTGATTGGTTCAGATGCTCCGTCCATTACCACCCCCTTATGTACCACTTTTGGCCGCCATAAGTGTGGCAGGGTATGCTCAGACGGGAGTCCCTTGCTCACTTTGCCACTGGATTCAAGAAAGCCGGGCTGAAGACAGCTGGAATGCCAGAAACTGGTCCTCGGAAGCTTGTTTCCGGTCCAGGGAAGGCTTGGCTTGGCAGTTCTGGCTGGACTGTTCCCATGAGGCACAGAGTCAGACTGATTTGCATATAGCCATGTCTGAACTGGGGTGGCAGAGTGGGCTAAAGAACGGTGATGGATTAAACCCAGATCTTTTGACTGGGTGTGAGTGTTTGATTGGTTCAGATGCTCCGTCCATTACCACCCCCTTTTGTACCGCTTTTGCCCGCCATAAGTGTGGCAGGGTATGCTCAGACGTGAGTCCCTTGCTCACTTTGCCACTGGATTCAAGCAAGCCGGGCTGAAGACGGCTGGAATGCTAGAAACCGGTCCTCGGAAGCTTGTTTCCGGTCCAGGGAAGGCATGGCTTGGCAGTTCGGGCTGGACTGTTCCCATGAGGCACAGGGTCAGACTTATTTGCATATAGCCATGTCTGAACTGGGGTGGCAGAGTGGGCTAAAGAACGGTGATGGATTAAACCCAGATCTTTTGACTGGGTGTGAGTGTTTGATTGGTTCAGATGCTCCGTCCATTACCACCCCCTTATGTACCACTTTTGGCCGCCATAAGTGTGGCAGGGTATGCTCAGACGGGAGTCCCTTGCTCACTTTGCCACTGGATTCAAGAAAGCCGGGCTGAAGACAGCTGGAATGCCAGAAACTGGTCCTCGGAAGCTTGTTTCCGGTCCAGGGAAGGCATGGCTTGGCAGTTCTGGCTGGACTGTTCCCATGAGGCACAGAGTCAGACTGATTTGCATATAGCCATGTCTGAACTGGGGTGGCAGAGTGGGCTAAAGAACGGTGATGGATTAAACCCAGATCTTTTGACTGGGTGTGAGTGTTTGATTGGTTCAGATGCTCCGTCCATTACCACCCCCTTTTGTACCGCTTTTGCCCGCCATAGGTGTGGCAGGGTATGCTCAGACGTGAGTCCCTTGCTCACTTTGCCACTGGATTCAAGCAAGCCGGGCTGAAGACGGCTGGAATGCTAGAAACCGGTCCTCGGAAGCTTGTTTCCGGTCCATGGCTTGGCAGTTCGGGCTGGACTGTTCCCATGAGGCACAGGGTCAGACTGATTTGCATATAGGCATGTCTGAACTGGGGTGGCAGAGTGGGCTAAAGAACGGTGATGGATTAAACCAAGATCTTTTGACTGGGCGCAATGTGGCACATGTGTGTGTGTGTTTGTTTGTTTGTTTTGAGGGACAACCAGGCCTTTTGCAGC